>NC_056739.1:397262633-397380133 GCF_019279795.1 Protopterus annectens | reverse complement strand
CACACACACACAAAATACAGCAAACTCTCAGTTAACCGGCACCCATGGGGATTGGTGGATGCCAGATAACTGTAGTTTCTGGTTGCTTGAGAGTTATTATTAAAAATAGGCCTGACTAATACTATACCCTATACTATTTTGACTTGTTCGCAGGTTTGGGAGAGAGGGAATTTATTCCTATCTTCCTTTTTAAGACTCAAACTCTAAAAATGTAAGGTATGTTTCTGCAGGGGGAAAAAGTGCAACACATGCAAACTGTACTGTATTTCTTCGATATTTTTTTGCTGGTGGCTTGAGTTCCAATTAACTGAGAGTTTACATATACAGACACACACACACACACACACACACACACACACACACACACACACACACACACACACACACACGTACGTACGTATAGGGAAAAGAAAAAAAATTGTGATATAAGAAAAAACAACCTACCAAGCATAGTGGTGCATGAAAAAGTATTCAGTCCAATGAGATTGTTCTCAGAGAGGAAGTTATCTCCACTCAGTCATCTAGAAGCCAAAGGTGACAATTTGGAAAGTGGCTGGAGGGAGGTAATTTGAAGCCAGTGTTGTCTATTTTCATCCAAACATGTGGGGCGTAATCCCAAGCGGTCAACTGGGTGATATCAGGGAAGAACATTCTCGAGTATGATGGAGCCAAAAGAGGAATGTGATCTTGACTGTTCATCTAACTTGTAGTGGGACACAAAGGTGTGTACTGTTGCCCAGGTAGCTGCTGCACAATCAACTAATAATCCTCTACTGAAGGTTATAAAACAGTAGAAACTGCTCATGTGCCTTAGGTTTACATGCTAAAGGCAAGTTTTTTTCTATGGTATACAAAGGAGATACAATCTGAAAGCTATCTGGATAGAGTTACTTTAGAAACTGCGTTTTCTAATTTTGGCCTAAGAAAGGAAATTAATAATTGGTCATTTTTTTCTGAAATCCTTAATCCTGTGAGGATCTACGCTGTCTGTGAACATCTAACAAAGGAAAATATCTCCATCATTTACTAGAATATCTTAGAAAAAACAGCGGAAGATGTACAGATTGGATTAAGTTATCAGATGCCATCTTAAGGATAAGGAGATGCCCTGGTCCTGAGGTAAAAAAACAGTTGTGGAGGTTTTGATGAAAGGGCTTTTAATTCTGATATTCATCCGGCTGATGTTATTATGACTAGAAAAATAGTTTTCCCAAAATAATTTCCAATTCCACCTTATCAGCGGGCTCAAAGGGGGTTGTGTGAAGACTTGTAAAAGAAGAGTGATGTCCCAGGGAGGTCTAAATAAAAATGTATCCTTAGGAAAGGCTTTTGAGTTCTTAAGGGATGCAACGGACATATCATTAACATCAAAATGGAAATTGGCACCAACTGAATCTTGACAGTTGCATAACGAGTATTTGTCAAAGAGATCAGACAGAAATTTAAGAACAGACGGCACTAGTGCTGAACAAGGGTCTAGCCCCTTGGAAAGGGCGCACATTGAAAATCTATTCCATTTTCTGTGCTAAATTTTTCTAGTAGACAGAGGAGAAAACATGGCATCTCTGGCTAAGATTCACATGGGAGGCACCAAGCGGCTAACTTCATGGACATGTGATCCGGAGGAGGCAGTCTGGGGGGATGGGATAGGAGATCCAGAAACTGATCAAACATCCAGGGAGAATATAGTAGAAGAGGCCACAAGAGGGAGAAGAGAGTCTGACAGGGCCAAAGGGTGCAATAAGGATAACCATGGCTTTGCACTGTCTGGCTTCTGTATGAACTTGCTAGTTAAAGATAACCAGGAAAGGCATACAGAAGCCCATAGGGCTAATTGTGGACCACAGCATCCCTCTGTGATTCTCCCTTTGGGGAAATCAGGGCAAAGTACCTACTACATCTGCTGTACAAATAAGCGGCAAACAGGTCGCCGACAGGTTGGCCTCAGTGGCTGAAAATTGTTGTACCACTGCAGGGTTGAGGGACCACTTGTGAGTCATTAGAAGTGTTCTGCTCAATTTATCCACAAGTACACTGGAGATCCCCAGGATATGTGTTGCAACTAGAATGTGCTGTGAAAACATCACCCACTGCCAAACCTTCATGGTTTCCCCCCCCAAAAAAAAGAGGATAAAAATGAGTTCCTTCTTGTTTGTTGATATACCATACAGTAAATGTGTCTGTCTGAATGGATATCACACCCTTGGGGAGTTGGTCCTAAAATGCCTACAACACTAGGAGCAACGCCCTCATCTCCAAGATACTGCGGTGAAGACTGGCATCTGGCATGGACCATGTACCTTAGAAATGGTACCATCTGGAAATGACAGCCACTGGTCACCAATGGGGAGGTTAGGCCACCATAAGGTGTGGTTTCCATCATTATAGTACTTTCCATGTAACATCTTCAGTTCATAAGACCAAAGAGATGCAGGATCAACCTGATGTTTTTGGATGGTGAAGAATGAGTAGAGCTGTCAGGTGTAGTGAATGGACTCTGGTTAGGGTAATGCTGACAGTTTGAAGATTTTTATTCAGGGGAAGGCTGACAATTTGAAGATTTGTATTCAGGTGGCTTCCTATGAATTTTATGGCTTGTGCTGGAGTCAACTGACATTTTGGAAGACTTAATGAAATTCTTGGGTGCTGACAGAACAGGAGTACATGGTCCTGGTGTTTAAGGAGATGCTCTGTAGGAGCAGTGAGAAGCCAAATCCCTCGAAGATGCAGACATGCAGCTACAACTGCAATTATGTTGGCAAACACCCTGGAGGCTGTGGTGAGACCAAAGTGTTTCGCTATCTTGATGTGATAGTAAGCATCCCGGAGATCTATAGAGCACATACAATTGTCCTTCCTCAGTAAAGACAAAACAGGCTGAACTATCACCATCTAAAATTTTGTCCATTTTATAAACTTGTTCAAATGATTCATTTCCAAAATGGGTGTGAGGTCCCCTGGTCTTTTCTGGCACTAAAAAGAATCTGGAAAAAATTCAACATTCTATCTGGCTGCGGGGGATCATTTGGATGACTTGTTTTATAGCAGCTTTGAAATTTCTATGGCTGCAAAGTCTCACTGATTGGGTGAACATCAAGAATGCTTTCTTTTGTGGTTGAAGCTGAAAGGGAATTTAGTAACCTCTGGATATTATCCTTAGCATCTATGAATCTGATGTTATATTTTGTCAGTCTTGAGGTTGTAGGGAGAGGTGAGCCCCCAACTTCCTCCAAAGTGCAGCAGTCGAGCAACTGTTTGGGGCAATGAAAAGTATTCTCCAACAAGGGATCTCAAAAGCTTTGATTTTGTAGTCCACCTCTGCCTCTTGGACACTGCCCTTTAAAATTGCCTCCCCCTCTGCCACAGGAAGGTCTTTCACTTTGGGAGTCATGAAAAGACCTGTGCAATTTGTGGAACCACATATTCTTCCTCTGTCGCTGGTTTCTAAAAAATGTTCTTTGAGAAGTGGAGAAGCGTATTCCCACTGCAAAGAGATAAATGCCATCATGTTGACTCCTGGTAAGTGTACTCTTGACTTTAGGAAGGTGGCTATATCAGAAGGCACTAATGAAGAACAACTTAAAGCATTCCATGGAAAAATGGTCTCATCCAGTCATGTCCGCATATTGTGATACTGGTACCTGCTGCTCTGGCTGTGCCATCAGCTGTGTTTGACAGCAAACACATGGCCACATTAGAAGCTGATTGCAGGGTGGCAAGCTGGGAATCCACTGTCTTCTGAACATCCACTGACAGCACCCCTAACAGCAACTTGGTGATCTCCTTTGTCAAGTCCCTCTGGATTCTTAATGTAAAAAAAAATCACTGACATGCAAGTCCATTTTCCATACCTATCCATTGCCCTATTCTCTCTACTAGGAAGATGAATAGAAGAGCTTTACTTTGATAACTCTTTCTTAGTGGATGCTACCATCACCACAGCATCTACAGTTGTTCCCTTACTCCAGTATTTTCTATCAGTTGGGGCAGACAGTATGCAATCAGCTTTCATTGGAATGGGCTCCACCATTCTGGGATCCTTCCATACCCATTGAGCCATTAGGTCTATGAGGGGGTCAATGGGTGGTAACACCCAAGACCAAGCAGGTCCAGAACCAAAACCCTCCAAGAATACAGACTCCAGTGAAGGATCTTGAAGGATCTTGAGAGATCCAATCCCCTCACTGTTTCATTAATTCTAGAAAGTCTCCAAATGAGACATCTTTAGAAAAGGAGTTAGTGGAACCATCTCCTACTTTTAAGTCAGTACCTTCCATGAAAATCTTGTGAGAGGAGTCTAGATGCTTCTGCTTACATGTCTGTTTTCTGGGAACATCTTCTAGGGGTTCAGCAGAAGGGTCAGAATCAGACTAAGAACTGACAAAGCAAATATACTCAGAAGCTCTTGGTGCCAACTGACCCTATACAACTGGATGTAGAAAAGAAGCAGACTGCAGGTGCTGTTTGGGTGGAAGCAAAACAGTTGCTGCCTTGTCTTTGCTTTGCCTTGGCTTTTCAAAAAGGCTTCAAAAGCTGAGCCTATTATTGGTGAAGATGATTCCCTCTGCTCAAAAGAAAAGGAAATCTCGGCAGAAGCAAGCTTCATTTTCAAAGCAGATCTCACTCCTGAACTACTTACATCCTAGGCCCCAAGGGGAAAAGATGGCTCCAAGAACCTCTGTGCTGAATCATTCTTCCAGCTTGGCTCTGAAGCTTTGGCTGCAAGTCTTATCTTGATCTGATGGTAGGAGCATCGAGACAGATTGGCATACAGTTGGGGTCGAAGATGACATGAGCTTGCACATCAACATAGGAACTATGGTTCTGATGAACCCGAAGCCAAAGGCTGGATCATCATGGATTCTTGCATGGGGGGGGGGGGGTTAAGATGGCCAACAGTCAGCAACTTCCTAGGAGATGGTGCTGGGATAACCCCAGGTTGTGTCTGTGTCCTCAAAAATTTCCACATCATCCTTTCAATGTCCATCTCTGTAAGGCCTACAGAATGCAGAGAGGATGATACTACTGAAGAGAGTCTAGAGAACCTCTTTTCCAGAAGTATGGGTGCATGAAGCCTTGAAGTCACAGGTTCTGGTAAAAAATGTGCCATTGGAGAAGGAGTTCAGGGCCAAGTGGTTGTTGGTTTTGTCTTTTTCGGAATCTTAGGGTTGGGACTGACAGACGTGGTTGGTTCTGGTGATTTTTTTTAAAGCTTTCAATGGAGATTTACCTCTTTTCTTTTCTTTGTCCTGACATTTGATTTTAAGCTTTACTCTTCTCTTTGCTGGAAGAGGTAGCATGAGAAGGTGAAGGGGTAGCTCCTGTCTGTGCTGGAAGCAGCCCCTTAAGAACTAATCTGGCAATAAAGGCCCTACAAGTCTGAAGTCTGTGTCTAGACGAGTTACACCAAGACAATAGGCACATTATGTGTGGCTCATGAAGGGGCAACTTGTGCCCACACTCCAAGCATTTCTTGAAGCCTGACACTTCAGACATACTATGACTTTATGGCTAAAAAAAAATAAAATAAGAGATAATATTATTAGTTTAGCATCTATAATAACTAGAAAAAGTAGTAACAAAAGGTCTAAAGTACTAGAAAAGTATACAGTGCAAGTGGAGAAAACTTATACACGCACCCCTAAATAAAAAGTATTTTTCCCAACTATTAGTAGTGATAGAAAAGAGAAAAATATTTTGAGAGAGTTAAGGAATCTCTCCTGGTAGAAGAGGAGTATAACTCAAAAAAACTTTGTGAAATCATACAGAGCTTTCTGCACATCCAAATCATTTGAGAGGCAAAAGAAATCTGAGCATCTGTAGTTCAACCTAGGGTATTATGAGTAGGGGAGTAGTGAGAGCTCTGAAACAGATAAAATCGTGATCAGCAACAAGGTTGGATACCATTCAATCTGAATCCACTTTTGTATGAATAAAAATGGACAACATTGCATCATGCTGTTATGATTTCTGTGAGGTACAAATGCATCTAATCTTTTACATTTTTTTTTGTTAAGGGGTCAATTTTATTTATTTATTTTACATTTGTTAACCGGGCTAGTCCAACTGGATACATGTCCATTTTCAGTGGAGGCCCGAGGAGAAAAGCTCCGCTATCTACTACATGATAACACAAGTAAATACAAAATACATAAGGCATTTACCATGCAAGTACACAAGGCATTTAAACCACAATAAGAGGATGTAGAGAAAAAGGTGAGAGGGAGATACAGATATTACTGGAGTACTGATCAGCATAGTGAGAGACAGAGAAGTTAAATAGTTTAAGAGTTAGCTAAAGAGTTTAGAGACAAGAATAGTTTATAGATAAGAGAGTAATTTCTAAGTAGGAGTGAATAGATAAAAAAGAAAATAGAGATGAGGAAGATGAAAGGATACTGGTGATGGGAGGGGGTTAAGATTAGCTGGGGTTATTGCAGGAGCATAGCCAGTGGTCGGTTAGAAAGTGTTTCAGTTTAGTTTTAAATAGTGTTAGGGAAGTTTGGGCTGTTAGATCTGGTGGAAGTTGATTCCAAATTTTGCCAACTGAGTTTGAAAATAAAGAGTCACCTGCTGTGTTTTTTGAACAATGAGTTTGAATCAGTAGTTTATTGGAAGAGCGAAGGTTTTTTAGGTTGTTATAGGGTTTTATAAGGGTAGAGAGCATTGGTGTATTTTCTGGTTGGTAAAGGGCTTTATGGGCAATTGTAAGCTGATAGTATTGAATTAGGTGGGTCAACAGGCAGATTTTACTTAGAACCCACCTGTCAGTGTAGAATGGGTGTTTGGTCATTACTTAGAGGAGTAACCATGCAGTTAAATCTGAGGGCTTAAATATCTGAGTGTGGGTGCATCAGTAAGGGTTCAGAAGGGATTTAGATGGATATCATAATGCCAGTGCAGGGAAAACCAAACATGTCAAGACCAAGAGAAGCCTTTAAGAATGTCTTTGGCCATACTCTGCTTCACTTTTGAATGACTGTCTGTGCAAAAGGAAGTGGAGGAATACTTACCACAGTCCCGGGGTCAGTTCTACCTATCAGCATAACTGGGGTGACCTACACCACTACCATGGAGGAATAAAGGAGAAGTTGCTGGATCTGCATTTGGAAATGGATCACACCAAAGCTTCCTTCCAGTCAATGGAACATTCTCTGAGTAACACATTGGATGACCACTTATGACCATCAGAAAGCGGGGTTGAGTATGTCCACTATGAAGCTGGACACCACTGAGATACTGGTCTCTATTAAAAAGGGCTTACTAGGAAAAAGCCCAGTCCCATAATTTCATTGTTTCTTGCCAAAAGAGGTAGGAGTGGGTATCCCCCCCATGAAAAACACCTTACTACAAAGGTGTTATCCATGTGTATGCTAAATTGAACCCTGGGAAAGGAAGCCACGTGCAGCAAGCAAAGTGAAGACCACCCACTCATCTCCACAGCACTTATTTGCAAACTGGCCTCTTTGGGCGACCATGCACCATAGACTGTAAACCACTGGCTATAAATCTCCAAAACTGCTGTGCCCTGGAATGGATTGCCTAAACAGATTTACAGTACAGAACTACCACTGAAGGTGATTATGGCATGTTCTTCAAATCCTCATCAAGTGGTTGACCTAACCAGCATCACTGTATACAATACCCACTGTAGCACTCGTGTGGGGATGGGCAGGAAATGCCATATAGACAGTCACTGCCACTGGATCCAGTGAATTCAAAACAATTTAATGGCCCAAATGCACCCTCCTGAAGAAGTCCGTGAAATGACTCTTGAACCAAAGATTCTGACCATATATGTATGTATGTATGTAAACAAGTCAATAAAGAAACCTACAATGTCCATGGTGCATCTGATGAATGCAGAGGTTCTGAGCAGACACTGCCTGAGACTTTGTAGTGTTCACCTGATTCCAAAGAGCTGGAAAAGTTTTAGCAAATACTTCCCTTGATTAAACATGTTCTTAGTCTGGTCAGGAACCAGTCATGAAATAAGGGGAAGATCTTCGCTACCAGCAAGCCTCTGGTTTGCTGGCACCTGAGATATGCATTGGGTAAACACCCTGGGGTGTTCATGACAAATCAAATGGTAATGCTAAGAACTATCACAACTGGCTCTTGCCCAGAAGCAGAGAAGACTTGAAATCTTTGCAACTGAATGGTCCAAAAAGTACATCCAGTGTCCTTTGCACAGGCAAGGAAGAACTAACCACACTGTGAAATTATTATTTTGGGATGAAGTGGTTTAGGGTGCAGAAATCCAGTACATGCCCAAGTCCTTAGTTTTCTTGGGTACTGAAACGATCCTAGAGTAGAAGCTGCATCCTTTCTGATCTGGTGAGAGCTAAATACCATTCTTCTTGCTTCATTCTTCAAATGTGGTGGGACATCAGGGATTGGTTGAGAGTACTGTTTGGCCAAGAAAGGACTGTATAAACATGGATATTACTGCCACTGTCCATTTGTCCTATGTTAAAGTAACTCAGGTGAGCAGGTGGAGAGACAAAAAGACAGAGGGAAATAACTGGGCAAACCTTCAGGGGTTAGATTGCTGCTTTCTAGAATGTACACCACAGATCCCCTGCTGCTGATCTGCTAGCAGTTATTACAGACTATGCCACAATGCTTTTGGTTCTTCTGATTCTGCTGCCAGGCACACCAGAGCCACATTTTACGTGGACTTGCTAATGTTCTTGAAAATGGATGCTGGAGGGTTTTGTCCTCATCTGCCATGTCCCCCAGATGTAACTTCGTGGATTGACCAAGCAAACAGTATACTATTACAAAAAGGGTTTTTAATGAAGATTACATTGGTATCTTCAGCAAAGCTGGTGAGGCACAACCAGGTGACACGATGCATTACAATGCTAACACCTGTTGCCCTTTCCATACCACCTACTAAGCTGTGGGTCTGGGAAACAAAAATATTTGTATTTTCTCCATGTCATTTTGGCTACTGGATGCACCACTTTGCTACTGGGGTACCAGATGACCTCCTGCAAGATGAAGTATGGAGAAAATGACTCTTCAAAGTATCATCTTGCATCTGCCTCACAGATCTTAAAATTTCCACAAAACTGGGATCAACTAGTGGTATTCATCTGAAGAAGAGGAAACAGAAGACTCTAAAAAAATCCCTGAAATATACCGCAATAACCCCTCAAGTACCTCTATACTATCAAGAATTGAGTACAGCTTCTGGTGGTGAAGACTGAACTACTAAGCCCAAGCCCTGTGCAAGCACCTCAGAGGACATCTACACTGTGTGGAAAATCATCATGAGAGTCAACATTAAAGCCAAGACGGAGACAACCTGGTCCCTGCTGGGGTCAAAGACCTGCTTGACCCCAAACCACTTACTAAGAACTGAACAGTCAGGTTCAAGTAAGTTGGCCACAAGCTGTAAACCTGGCGCACTAAAGCTGATAAAAATCTGAGAGATTGAGGATGTCACTGCCATCACAATCAGCCTTAATGATTCTGTTAATGTCCGAAATTTTTAGTGAGGTGAAAGTTACCCTGCCAAAACTGGCTATAATGGCTGAACACAGTCTTTCACAGAGACTGGATGAAGGAGTGCATCAAGCGATGAGGAAAGAATCCTTTTGTGACTCTTCTTGACCAAACATATTTGACCTACCCCTTGAACGGAGAGGTAAAACAGCTCAGGAAAGACTTGTTTGGCCACTGACAGAATCATCTGTGTTATGGCCTCTGCCATTACCTTCCAGATGGTCATGTCAAGTGTGCTGATACAGAAATGAAAGAAGGACCTAGAGGAGACCAGATTTTATGCACTTTCATATGTAAAACTGAAGATGTACACTTTATTCTTCTACACTTACATGGGGAGGGTTTGTACACTACCTCTAGTGGAATGTTTCTGTCCTTCAAGTACCAAAACTCTCTGTACCAGAGTGTTTAAAATAACTCCTACTACTTTCTCTCTGTCCTCCAAAATGGTAGACTGGTCTTGTTCCTCTTCTTCCCTACTCCATTTATGATTCTTGTCTCTGTCCATGTGCCTGCCTGTCCTGGCTTCACCTCAGTCAGAGTCAGACCCTTACCTTTGGCCAAAGTTCAATGATCAGTCCTGTCACAGCTGATTTCATTTAACTTGTAAAGGTCAAGGCCCTAGCCAAAGTCAACCCAAGTAAAATCATCCTAGTCCATCCCCCCATAGCAGTATTGGTAAAGCCTTCACAATGACACATTCCGTGTTGAAATCTTCATCTCCCAGACAGTCCACATACAACATGCATCTGGTGTGTGTGTGTGTGTGTGGGGGGTCATTTTACACTTTTTTGAAAAGCCATAATAAAGTTTCCTTTCCACCCTTTACCAGTACTGGACTTTTTTTCTTGTGCTAACAGAAGTAATGAAGAGGAAAATGTTCTCAGTATCATCTTTTAAAGGTGCCAGAAACCACAGCTAAGGGCAGTTACAGACAAACACAACCAAGCATAGTTAAGTGAAAAAAATTCCAGCAAACTGCAATCAAATCCACTGGAAACAGTTATGTTCTAAAAAGATGAAGATGATCTATAATAAAATAATACTCAACTCATTCCCAAAAGCAAGCAAGGGGGAGGATTAAGAACTTTATTCATGAATAGACTCCAACAAATAAATGAGAGTGTGAGAGAAAGAGAAAGTACTTGCCAGGGCATAGATTTTTTTTTAAATATAGAAGTAATGCTTCCAAACCACAGGATAAGAAAATACTCTCAAATTATCGATTTCCTGCAACAAAATCTCTACACCTAGAATCTTTTCTGCTATCGGAAAAACTAGAGAAGGGATGACCAAAAAAGACAGGGGTTTACAACAGGGGAGTTTCAAGAGCCAAGCTATTAAGACCTAGATGGACCAGAGTCCTGTTGGTCAGTGAGGATCCAGGGAATCACTTCAGATTTCACATGTGGAAGTGCATATGCCACCACCTCATTTGCTTAACAAGTAAAGGACACAAACCAAGACCTATAGCTTTGTTCAACCCAATTTGAAGGTGCAAGAGAGAGAAGGTCCTGAAGGAAACTAATTTTGCACCATTTTAAATCCGATTTGTCCAGCCACATCAAAGATGGACAGATTTAAAATGCTATTATTTTAATAACATCACCAATTTAAATGTTCTGAAATGGTGTGCACTATGTACTTACAAGTGACTTTACACAAGTGTACAGTAATGGTAGTCAAGAAGATGCGAGACAACCCTTAAGAGGATGGATGTAATACAAATGTCAAGTGCACAGTCCATTTAAGAGCTCAGAACACTGCACACTGGCAAAGGCATGCATAAATTCTTTACAGACAGCTGCCTGCTAGCTATCCTGGAGTAGAAGGCACACACTGTATCTTGAGTTCTGTCTCATTTAAAACACTCTTGGGATGGAGGTTGTGAACTTCATAAACAGTACTTATGGAGGACATCCAGTAAAAGTGTAATTCTCATAACTCAAGTAGTATGAGCCAAGCGTAAAATAATCAGGGGCAAAGGCCAAATCAGTGCTTCGAGGTAAAGGTTTGTATTATACGTTCAGAAGGAAGACAGTAAAAGGTAATGTGCACAAAGACATTTTTTGATGCATGTACCTTTTGTATGCAACACTGTTTTAATATCCAGTGCTTTCATTTAAGATACTATTTTAAGGGACCAAGCAAGCTCTAATCAAATTGAGACAACACCGAAAAATTAGGGTTACACAAGAAGTATGTACTGGGATGGGACAAAAGAACCCCAAACAAATTCTCTGTAATAAAATATTCATTTTTTTAAAGTATGCATTTACAAAAATTTCTAGACTTTATTATCTGGGAGTGGGGATACATGTAGTTTGTGTGTTCATAGAGGAATAGTGTAACATATTTATTAGAAGACATTCAAGTAAAGCTGATAATACTATTTACCCCATGTTGTCTGTTTAGTAGGTTAAACAGCATGCTGTTTACCATCCCTGTTCAGTGCTGCTTGCGAGTCCTACTCAATGAAGTGGGAACTGTTTTCTAGAAGACAACGAATGTCACCAACCAAAGTTGTTGCAGACAATCTGCTTGCAAAGCAACAAGTTTCACTACACAGAAGAAAGTATAGATAAAGTGTCTTAAGAATTACATTGCAAGAATAACTGCATATAATGAGAAGAGTTACTTCTGCATACTGAGCAAGTGTCCTCACTGGGTCCTTCCTTTAACGAGCTATACCGATGAAGTGAGAGAGAGAGAACGCAAGACAGACAGAGGGGAAAAAAAAATCGCCATTGCAGTACAGCACAAAATTGTAGCAGTTAATTTCTACTATCCAAGCAGGAAAATTGTCTTAAAGGCTTAGTGTTAAGGTTTTAAATAACATTTTACTTTGAGACTATGCTTTTAGTTCAAAATGCATGGTTTCAGTGTATTACTATGGCTTATCTCCCTTCTGTCATTAGGCTTTAATCATAAACGAGGAGTCCAGAACATTCTTGCTAACAGAATTCAGATGGAAAAGAAAGAGAGACACATACTAGCAAGTCAATGTCAACAATGATCAGGAATGCTAGCTCACCAGGAACATATCCTGTCTTGCACACACATTAGCTCTCAAAGTCTAACCAGTAGATGAATAATCAAGAGAAAAAGTCATGCTGTTACTGTCTCTGACTGCCACAAGGGAAATTAATACTTCAGTGCTCATTAGATCCAAGAAGCAGTGTTGCATAACACAAAAGTCATGTGCAATTTATGGGTGGTATTGTATACAAAACATTCTCACAGTCACGTGCGAAAGAATCCAGAAGGTCCAGTTAAGTATACTGTCATACACTATGATGTAAAGCAAAATTACCAATCACACACACATTTATCCAGTCAAACAGGTTCTCACTCAAATTGCTCCTACCAACAGGTGTTTACAGCACTGTTAAGAGTTTCTGTTTACTTTATACTAAGAATGTGTCTTTTGTTCCAAGAGGCGCAACTTTCTTTTGGCAGGAAAATGACTAATCATTCTTTTAAAGGGACACCACAGACTTGTGAGCATTACACATTTACAATGAACAAGTACCATTTTAAGAATTCATCTGCAAATGAAAGAGTCAAATGAAACAGATTTAGCAATAGTATACTGAAGGTAGATGTCCTAGAACATTAACATCCAAGACAGACAGGTGGGTCCGTTAGTTGCTTCCTGTGCACTCTGGGGCTACAAACATGCTGGCATGAAGTTTAAAGAAAAGTAACTACAACTACATGACATAGGTTTCACAGCTGCTTGCATGGTGCTTGAGACATTTAGCACAGTCTTGTACTGCGAAACTGTGCATCATTCAGTTTCCTGCAGGTAACAATTACATGGTCAGCTTTTCAATGGCTTGCTCAACACAGACCTTTGGAATGTTGGCGTAGATTTTACTTACTCTGGGTAATTTGCCAACAGATTAGGATTCCAATGGCTCTTTCAAAAGAGGCTTTTGGCTCTAAGTTAGAGAAAAAGCAGACAGGTATGCACATTACTTAAATCTGCAAAAGCTCAGTTTCTTGCAAAGCCAGAAAGGTTTTCCTTAAAGTTTCAGAAAATAGGCATGTGAACCTTACATACAGCATCATCCCATGGACCTATTCCTTTACGCACAAAGTTCAAAGGGATGTAATGTAGGCTGCCCATTACAAGATGCAGGGCGACTAGACACACTAGAAACAATACTAGGCAAGCAAGTATAGGGATCATAAGATGCCTAGCAATATGCACCTTTAAGTAGACAAACTTGAGGTTTCTTCCCACTCTTTTTTTTTTTTTAAAAGCAATTAATAGCTCACATACCAAAGGAAGTAGAGTCCTACGTGATAAACCTGTTACAAGTTTGTGTCTACCCATTCAATCAAGGCCAGCCTTAAAAAGGTAGCCAAATTGGTACTTTTAACCTGCAGTGGTAACTTATTCCATAGGTTGGGAATATGCTGAAGTAAGAACCTATCCATCCAGTAAATCTTGCTCATGTAGACTTTAGGTCCAATGCACGGGAGTTTGTGCAGCCACTTGTTTTGCAAATAAATAGGAGGTCAAACAGGATTGGGTATTTCATGGCTCAAATTGCCAGATAAGGAGCATTGTGGAACAGCTGGCAGACTACAGAGTAGAAAAAACCTGCAAGCCCATACTAATATTTACAATATTTTTGAATATTAATTTCTAAATTTATTCATTTAGTTTATGTCAAATAAAAGTCCTGCTGACCGCAAAGTTGTGCTCAACCACTAACCAAGTAGAAATGAAAAAAAAAACGTAGAGTAAAGCACAAAAGAAGCAAATAAATATTGCAGATGGCAATAAAATGTAAAATAAAAACTTTTAATCAATAAAAAAAATGAAGGTAAGCGCTTTCGTGATAAAATCGCTTCTTCAGACCATACAAATAATCTCTCTATTACTTGAACATTTAAAATACAATCAATTAAATAATCAACCAATAAAAATTGTTCAAATATAGGAACTATGAACATTTAAAGAAACAAGACATTTTAAAATAAGACACAAATGCATTACTATAAAGAACAAACAAAGCAATGCACTTATCTAAAAAGCCTTCTATCTTTCAAAACTGGTTTATGCAGAACAGATTCATTTAAACCTGCTCCTTTATGTGCTGACAATCTTAGAATCCATCCAAGTTCCTTCCTTTCTGTGACGTTAGTCACGTCACTTAACCCAAGGCTTTCATGAACTACTTCTACTGCCATAAATTTAAACCAATGGTTTGTGCCTTTAGCTAGAATATGTTTTGCTAGAGCACTATAGCTATGGCCTTTGTTAACACATAATAATGATCACTAATCCGTTCTTTAAGCCGCGGATTAGTTTTTCCTATATAAAATTGGGAACAATTTACACACTGCACTAAATATACCAAATTTCTTGCATCACAATTTGCTTTAACTTTAAACACATAATGGTTCCCATTATCCAGTTGAACAAACTTGCTTGAAGTATCAATATATTTGCCAAAAGCACATTTACCACAAATAGTGGTACCAACACTAGTTGTTCTAAGATTAGGTTGCTCTATGTAGTTCTTGTATTAGAAAAGCAAAGCTGTCTTTTCAGCAACTTTTTATTCTTGTAAACAAAGTTTGGGCCAGCACTTATGCTACCACACAGACTAGAGTCTGATAATAAAATATGCCAATTATTTGTTATAATATTTTTTATATTTACACTATCTGTACTAAAAGTCATACAGTAAGGTGCCTTATTATAGCATTTATTTTAGCAATATTTCTATCACTTACTTTGTGTGAAAAGAAAGAGCGTCCTGTGTTTTGTCTATCTGACTTAACCCTTTCACAAGCTCTACTCACTTCGAGAGCTCTATAACCATGTTCTATAAATCCTTCACTAGTGGATTGCATTGCATAGTTGTTTCAAACTCTTGTTCCTGATCATGAAGTCTAGAAACCCTTAAAGGTTGACCTCTTTACCACATTTTCAAATATATGTGGTGGGTGCATATTATTACGTTCAAGATAACTATGTGTATAGCATGGTTTTCTATATCTTTTAGTATGCAAATTTCCATCTGTTCCCCTCTACAAGGTAACATCAAGGAAATCTATATGGGTACATGAATATTTAATAGTAAACTTAAGAAAAGAACTACTTGAATTTATGACTCTCAAAAAATCATTTAAACTCTCAGAATCACCTTTCCAAAAAATATGCAAGTCATCGACAAAACGTCTATAAAAACTTACATACTCTTTAAACTTATCGTCTTTTAAAATATTTATATTTCCCAATGTGCCATAATCATATTGGCGTAGCTATTGGCACACAATGTGCCCATAGCTATGCCAGAGGTTTGTAAATATTGTTTCTCAAATAAAAAACATAGTCCAGAACCAATTCTATAAGATAACAAACTCTGTTTTATCATCTGAAAGGGTACACTCTTCTACAAGGAAAATTTTCACATAAGATAAACAGGTTTAGTTCGGTATAACCGTAAAAAGAGAAGTAACATCTAACGTTACCATAATCTCTGTACCTGTTTCATCATATCCTTCAAGAAATGAATAAAAATCATTCAAAAAATGTTCAGTGTCACGTAGGATAACAACATATGTATCTAAAATAGATCTCAAATGTTTTTTCATGTACAGGGATGCAGGTTCGGTCAGCCACCCACCTCCAGCTACTATGGGTCGAAACGCTAGTTTTACAAGGCTTTATGTACTTTCGGCAGGCCATTCAATGTAGGTATTACAGGGTGTTCAACTATGAGATACTGAAACAGATCTTTGGAAATGAAACAGATCTTTGGAAATTACAGTTTCCCCAAAACAGTTAATTGACATAGTAAACTTTTCAATTAACCTTTGTACAATATCAATATCTATGTCTGTTTGTGGTAAATGTGCTTTTTGTAAATATATTAATACTTCAAACAAGTTTGTTCAACCGGATAATCTGAACCGTTATGTGTTTAAAGTTAAAGCAAATTGTGATGCAAGAAATTTGGTATATTTAGTGTAGTGTGTAAACTGGTCCCAATTTTAGATAGGAAAAACTAATCGGTGGCTTAAAGAATGGATTAGGGATCATTATTACTGTGTTAAAGGCCATAGCTATAGTGCTCTAGCAAAACATATTCTAGATAGGCACAAACCACTGGTTTAAATTTATGGCAGTAGTAGCAGTTCATGAAAGTCTTCGGTTAGGGGACATGACTAACGTCACAGAAGGGAATGGATTCAAAGATTGTCAGCGCATAAAGGAGCAGGTTTAAATGAATCTGTTCCACTTAAACCAGTTTTGAAAGATAGAAGGCTTTTTAGATAAGTGCATTGTTTTGTTTGTTCTTTATAGCAATGCATTTGGGTCTTGTTTTAAAATATGTTTTGTTTCTTTAAATGTTCATAGTTCTTATATTTGGACAGTTTTTATTGGTTGATATTTAATTGACTGTATTTTAAATGTTCAAGTAATGGAGAGATTATTTGTATGGTCTGAAGAAGCGATTTGATTGCGAAAGCGATTACCTTCATTTGTTTATTGATTAAAAGATTTTATTTTACAGTATTTTCTTGCCGTCTGCGTTATTTACTGGTTTGCTGTGGTGCTGTGCTCTACGTCTTTGTTCATTTATTTATTTATGTGTTAACCAAACATGAAAAACATGGATGACCACCTATTATCCAAATATTGCACATGGTAAGCTTGAGCAAAACTGAAAACTAAAACAGCCAGCCACTAAGAGATTCTCCACATGACAGAAACATGAGTTGCAGATACAGACAAAACAGTCATTTTCCTTTTATTAATTCGCATTGTTATTGGCTATACTGTTAAAACACAACTTCTGCTCCCTGTTTACACAGTGTCCAGTTAAACAACCATAAGAGGCAGAGCCAGATCAAGGACCAAGGGCCTCCCCACAGCCACTCTGATGTCCCAAGACTCGTCTCCACCCCCCATTTCCATAAATGCTGTTCAAAAAACTGTCAGTGTGCATACCAGTTTCTTCTTTACTTCTGAAATGAAGACCGATGTGGATTTAAAATTAAAAATATTTATCTTTCGTTGGCCAGATTAGTCCACTAGGCTAATAACCTCTTCTTTGGTATTTATACTAGTATGGGAAATTTGGCCAGGGCATTGCGGAACTTCTCTTTTTGCTAGCTCAGATGGATGTAAAAGATCTTATAGCACTTAACATCAATACAGGCACATGGGGTCCCTAGTTTAACATCTCACCTAAATGATACCACACTCAGAAGTGCATTACCATCCATATATAGCACTGCAGTGACAGCAATCCATCAATATGGTGTGGTAGTAGAACGCACAGCCTTCTACACCAAAGGAAAGCATGCTACCTGTTGAGTTTTACACTGCTTTCAAATGTTACACACAAATACTGATGGCCATTTGCTAAACAAAACAGTTGTACATTGAAAACAGACTTGGCATGAGCAACAGTAAACTTCTCTTCCCATGAAGCTCACATTCATTGAGAAAGCACCCAGTCAGTAGCTGAGTGTACCCTGGTCCATGGGCTGTTTCCAAACCATAGACCCCCCGCATACATTTTAGGACCATGCATAAATGCATGTGCTATTTGATTTGCCTTGATAATTTAATGCATTTCTTGTTAATATAGCAAATAATTTTAGAGTGTATTTTAAATTTTAAGTTTTGAACATTTTTTTCATTCAGCAGTGAAACAAAATGTATGATCCAATTAAATGACAAAATACCCATTTCAGAACATTTCAACCAACTGTAATGACTAAGTGTAACCACAGGGTCTGATAGTTGGTGGAGAGGATTAACGGTCTTGTCTCCTGTAGCCAAGGTACACGTTTTGAGCCAAAGGAAGTTAATTAACTAACCTGCACTCCAACTAAGGCATTTCACAGACACAATTTCCAAGCTTGTACGTTCAAGTTCCTTGGCATTCGTAATGCTGCTGCAAGTTCTGAAAAATCAATAAGGCTCCAAATACTAAAACCATCTGCTGCAAGAGTGATCCGGAATACTGCTCCAGTATTCTATCTGCTAGTTTTGGAAATCAAATCTCACTTATTGCTCTGCTTGAGTGCATCTGTTTTGTCTCATTGGCGGGACATCCTAAAACAGTTAGACTTACACACGCAGACACAATACAGAAAGTGTGGAAAAAGGAAATGTAAGAAGTTATGTTGTGTGGTGTGCTGTGCTGTGCTGGTCTGGTCAGCCCCCCTCCCCCCAGCTAGGAGGCCCTAGGCAGCTGCCTAGGTCATCTAGTGCTTGATCCAAGTTTGATAAGAGGTTGAACACATTTTGCAAGATGGCTGTACACTGATCAAGAGTGTAATTTCAGCTCTACCAGTCTGAAAGTAGAAGTGGATAGATAAGGGACAGTAATTCTGCCTTTTAGTAAAATTCATTTACTGGCTAGTAAGTACACTGTCTGGATGCCAGCAAAAAAGATACAAAGTCTGAAAGAAATTCAACGGGAAATTATTGGAAGTGAATAAGAGATACAAGTATTTAGCTACCAGAAAAGTTGTTAATGCATTTACTAGAACAATGCATACTTTTGTTTTATTTAAACATAAACTGTGCATTTTTTTTAATGTTAATGTTTTTCTAAAAGCATACAAGTTGTTTATCACATCTGGGAGGGGAAAAAAGAGAAGACCAGACCAGGCAGCAATTAGTGTTAAGTAGGAGCACAGGTACCAACATGTGCTTTAGCATGGATAAGCTTAACTACAGGTTAGTTTATGCCTGTGGCTGCAGCTGTCATTTTTGGGACAGTTGTTCCTATCAGGAGGGTTACATTTTATTATTTGAAGATGTGCATAGTTGTGTATGTTTTCTTTAACTTAATAGGTTATGGGTGTGGGTTTTTTGTTTGAAGGTTTTCATTAAAGCCAAAAGCCTTATAAAATGCGACATAGGTTAAAAGGAAGATGATAAGAAACAACTGCATAAAAGCCCAACCTGCCAACATTAGTGTGTGCAAGTAACACAAAAGCTAGAAATGGACATTTAAAAAAGCTGTCATATATAGTAGGTGGGAATAAGAAGTTATGTACCTACCATAACGTTCCATGTTAGTTGTCTTCTCTCGCCTTCTTTCTTGCTTGATGGGTTCGGAGCCGATCCCTCGGCTCCGACTCGGCACTTGCTTTAGCTCGAGAACTCCTTTTACCAGCTCGAGGCAGCCCCATATCCCATGATGCAAGGCAGGAAGTACCCAGATCTCGTTTGTTGACAAAAGGGCAATAACACCAAGCATAAACAATACTTCCCAAAGGAAGAAGAAACTTACAAATGGCAAAAGGACCAGGTCTGAATGGTCTTTAGTATTATAGTTTCTTATACAAGGTCTGTCCAGGCCAGGGGGAAGGAGGGAGGTCGCAAGAAAGAAGGCGAGAAGACAACTAACATGGAACGTTATGGTAGGTACATAACTTCTTAATGTTAAGTTGTCAATCTCGCCTTCATTCTTGCTTGATGGGACCGCGTCCCTAGCACCTCTATCCTGGGTGGCTCAATGGAACAAACTCTTGAGGACTGTAGAGCCAAAACTGGCTCTGTCCCTGGAGGCCAAGTCCAATTTGTAATGGGAAACAAAAGTGTGAGGAGTGGCCCAAGTGGCCGCTGCACAAATAGTGTCTAAAGGCAGTCTAGCTTGAAAAGCTGTAGAAGTAGCTAAACTCCTAGTTGAATGTGCTTTACGTTTTGAGCACAGCTGCTTTCCCCTGATCGTATAAATTTCAGTGATGACCGAAGAAAGCCATCTGGACAAAGTCACTTTAGAAACAGGAAGGCCTTTTTTATTATCCGCATAGGAAACAAAAAGTTGATCAGATTTTCTAACTTTTTGTTCTGTCCAAATAATATCTAAGCTGACGGTGGACGTCAAGATAATGTAGCTTTTGTTCAGCTCTATCTGAATAGTTAGGAAAAAATACAGGGAGATCAATAGATTGATTCAGATTGTTTTTCGAAGCGACCTTAGGTAAAAAGGATGGATTAGTTCTCAAAGATACTCTGTCTTTGTGAAAAATCAAATAGGGGGGTCGAACCGAAAGAGCATGAAGTTCAGACACCCTCCTGGCAGATGTAATAGCCACTAGGAATAAAGTTTTCCAAGAAAGATATTTCAGGGAACAAGAAACAGCTGGCTCGAAGGGGGGAAGAATCAAGGATGTCAGCACTAAATTTAAATCCCACTGAGGAGGAGGATTCCTGATTGGAGGTTTTAGTAGGAAAATTCCTTTCAAAAAGGCCCTACAGAGCCTATGGGACATAATATTATGATCTGCTATCCCGACATGAAAATTAGAAATAGCAGCCAACTGAACTCTGACTGTGGAAGAAGAGGAGCCTGCATGGAAAATCTCTGCTAAGAAGTCCAGAACTGCCTGAACAGGGGCAGTAAAAGGATCAATATTTTGGGCCTTAGCCCAATAAGAGAAACGTTTCCATTTGCTTGTGTAAATCCTCCTGGTAGAGGATTTTAGTGAAGCTACTATGATATCTCTAACTGGGTTAGAGATCAAAGGAAGCCTGGCTAAGGAAGGAAGTGGAGCAACCATGCTGTGAGGTTGAGAGAAGGGATTGACCGGTGCAGCTGACCGGATTGGTGAATCAGTAGATCTGGCACTGGGTCCAGATGCCACGGCTGCACCAAAAGGTGATGATGGAGGAACGGGAACCAAACTTGTCGAGGCCAGTAAGGGGCAATGAGAATCAATTTGGCTCTCAAAACGGTAGCTTTCTGGATCACCTGAGGGATCAGAGGAAAAGGAGGGAAGGCATAAAGAAGTCCCTGGGGCCAATCCTGGGTCAGAGCGTCTCTGGGGATGGCCTGATAGAGGAAGAGGCTGAAGAAGTCTGGACATTTGCTGTTTTGGGGAGTAGCAAAAGATCGCAACATGGGACGACCCCATTCCAGAAAAATCTCTTCCGCTATGGATTGCTTGAGAGACCACTCGTGAGGCATGAGAATAGCTCTGCTCAATCTGTCCGCTATAATGTTGGTTTTCCCAGGGATATGCGTTGCTACCAGAAACCGATGAGAGGAGATCGCCCATTGCCATAGTCTGAGCGCTTCTCGACACAAGGGGTAGGACTTGGTTCCGCCCTGTTTGTTGATATACCAAACTACAGACATGTTGTCTGTGTGGACTGCAATTGTCCCTACGGGAAGAAAGTCGTTGAGGGCTTGCAACGTTAAAAGCACTGCTCTCATCTCCAGGACATTTATGTGCAGATGGTACTCGAGCGGTTGCCACGTCCATGAACCATCCTGCCCTGATAATGACCCCCACCCGATCAGGGAGGCATCCGTGGTGACAGTGGCTATCGGGGACGGAGGTACAAAGCACCTGCCTTGGTGAACCTGAGACGATGTGATCCACCAAGCAAGATGTTCTTTGCATGTTTGTGTCACCAGAATCTGGTGACGCATTGGGAGTTGCTGGTATGACCACTGTGTGAACAGCATCCACTGAAGGAGGCGCATGTAGAATCGAGCCAGGGAAGAAGAGTGATGGCCGCAGCCATAAGACCTAACACCTTTAGAACCATTCTGGCCTGTACCTTCTTGCTGGCCAGAATGATCCTGACATGAGTCTGAATGTCTGAAACTCTTTGTTCTGTAAGGGTAGCTGACATCCGAACAGTGTTTAAGTTTGCGCCTATGAAGGTAATAGACTGGCAGGGCGATAAGGATGATTTTTCGTAGTTGACTGAGATGCCCAAATGAGAACAAAGGTCTATTGTGTAATCCCTGGCTTGTATAAGCTGATGCCTGGTGGTGGCTGACAGGAGCCAGTCGTCGAGATACGGAAACAACTGGAATCCTTGACGTCTCAGGTGAGCCGTGACCACTGCCATGCATTTGGTGAACACTCTGTGGGCTGAAGTGAGGCCAAAGGGCGGGGCTCTGAACTGGAAATGACTGGACCCCAGCCGGCGGAGAAATCTCCTGGAGCGTCTGTGAATTTTGATGTGATAGTACGCATCCTGAAGATCTATTGAGCACATCCAGTTGTCCTTCTGCAAGAAGGGTAGAATTGACTGAAGAGTGACCATTCGGAATCTTGTCTTCCTGACAGACTTGTTGAGTCTGCTGAGATCCAATATTGGTCTCCAGTCTCCCGTCTTTTGGGGACCAAAAGAACCTTGAGTAGATTCCGGCTCTGAATGGTCTATAACTGGCTGAATGGCTCTTTTGCAGTAGTTTTGCGATCTCTAACTCTGCAATGTCCCTTAGACCGGGTGGTACATCTGGAAGGGAACTTGAGGGAAGGGACTTTCCTCGAAAGGAATTATGTAACCCTTGGATATGATCGACTGTACCCATCTGTCTTGAGTGAGGGAATGCCAGGCTTCTGGGTACAGTGATAATCTTCCCGACTGCCTCCAAGGAGGGACAGCCGGGCAACACCTCAGGGATGCTGAAAGGGCTTCTCAGGAAGAGACTCCCTGTTGCCCTGATTCTTGGACCCCTCTGCCTCTAGAGCGTCTGTTGTTGTTACCCCCTCTGCCTCTAGGGGTAAACTGACCACGTGAATCCGGCGTGACTCCTTGAGATTTACGGAACCACATCTTCCCACCCTTCTGTCCTTTGGGATAAGGCCTAGAAGGGGTGGAAAACGGACTCCAACAGCAGAAAGAGTCTTGCCGTCCTGCTCACACCTGGTCAAGGTTTCCTTCACCTGAGGGCCAAACAAAGCTGACCCATCAAAGGGAGAATTTGTGAAGGACGCCTTAAAGGGATCCATAAAATCACATAGCCGCATCCAGGCTTGGCGTCTAAGAGCCACACCTGTGCCTGCAGCTCTACTCGCTCCATCAGCAGCATAAGATATTAGCCGCATGGAGGAGTTAGCAATGGAATTGAGGGTTCCTAGCTGCGAAGCAATCTTTTCTTGGGCCCCTGCAGCTGTAGGATCCTGAACTACTTCTCCCAGCTCCTTCAGGATATCTCTCTGGAGTCTGGTGAAGTGACAAAGATAATTCAGCGAGCATAGCAAAGGTCGCTGAGGAAAACATCCGCTTGCCGTACCTATCCATGGTCCTAGAGTCCTTGTTAGGAGGATGGACAGGCACGGAAGGATCTGCAAGTTCCTTTTTGGTGGCCGCAGCCACCACCATGGCATCAGCGGGGACACCTTTGGTAAGGAATTGTTTGTCACTAGGGGCAGTTATAAATTTAGAAGGCCTCCTAGGGACTGGCTCTACAGAGTCAGGAGCTGTCCACGCCTTCGAGCTATAACCTGCATAAGGGGTCGAAGGCGGAGACACCCAGGAGGTGGAGGGCCGAGATCCAAACGCCTCTAGGTATACTGACTCATCCTCAGAGGGATTGTTGGTGGGCCAGTTTCCCTCTGTTTCAGAAGTTCTAGGATGTCTGAGAAGGAGACATCCTCAGAGGGGATCTAGGGATCCCTCTGACTCATCAAAGTCAGTATCCGAGTGACAGACTCAGGAGTCTACATGCTTCCTCTTACAAGTCCTCTTCCTAGGAGGATCTCCCGAAACATCAGGAGAATCCTCGGAAGAGGGGAAATTCCCAATGGGGAAACCTGAGGCGGAGGATCTCTGGGTCCTGTAGCAAGAGAAGTGGCAGAGATGTCAACAGGTACAATAGAGGGAGGAGCTACGGGAAGAGACTGCTGACTGATACCAGTGGCCAGTACACTCTTCATCACCTCGAATGCTCCCCTCCCAGGCAGGTCCGAGAGACCCCGCTCGAAGAGCTAGGAACTCCGGGGAGCACCGAAAGGGAAGTCCCCGAGGCAGATGTCGGAGCCGAGCTCACCAAGGCCGAGGCTCCAAGGGGAAGAGCGGGTTCGGACAAGGGTCCGATGCCACTCACCCCCTCGGAGGAGACCATGGAAGCCCGACCACGAATCCCTCTAAGGAAGAGGAGATAAGAGTAGGGGCTGAAGGAACAGAAGGGGTATCCGTCCTCCAGCCGTAGCAGTAACCATGCCCGAAGACTCCAACTCCAAGCTCTGAGGTAGAGTCGAAGGAGGAACTGTAACGGGGTGTGGACCAACAGTCGTCTGCTGAGACGGACTGTGTAGCATTTGGGCCAGTACCTGTGACTTGAGCAATCTACTGACCACTCTCTCTAGGTCATGGTCTGACAACCTGGATGACCTTGAAGATCGGCTCCGATGGCTCCGTTCGATAGAAGAGGCGAGGCGGGCCGAAGTATCGGCTCCAAGGAAGGGACCTCGACCTCTTCCTGGAATGGGTCATCGGAGCCGATATTACTGATCCTGTCGGCACCGATTTCTCGGAGCCGGCAGAACGCCTCGATGTATCGGCTCCAGCCGGAGCCGATACAGCCACCAAAGTAACGGTGTCGGAGCCGACACCGATGCCTGTGCCACATGGGTGTCGGAGCCGATCGGAGCCGACACCGATGCCAGTGCCACGTGGGTGTCGGAGCCGGTCGGAACCGACACCACAGTGGTCAAAGCAGATTCGGCACCGATAGCCATCGGCGCCGAAAGCTTAGTGGATCCAGAATCGGCTCCAGCCGGAGCCGATCTCGACTCTATACGAGTCGGAGCCGAGGCCACAGGCTTAGAAACAGAAGCCTGGGTCTTGGCAGATTTAGTTGATTTTTGTGGGGCCGACTTAGCCGGAGAGCCCTCCGGCTTAAGAAGACCCCTGAGAATCAACTTATTCCTTCTCTCCTGCAGGACTCTCTGGCTGAAGGAGTGACAAATAGCACAGGAGTCCTGCAGGTGAAGAGGGCCTAAACAGTACAGGCAAGAAGTGTGACCGTCTGTCAGAGACATCTTCTGACAGCACGAGTCACACTTCTTAAAACCTGAAACCCTCTCTTTAGACATGGTGCCTAACAAAACACACACACACCAGTCCAATTAATTAAACTAATACCAAAAGGGTATTTAGTAAAAAATACCAACACACACACCCTAACAGGGTGGGATAAGGAAATTAACTGACTAAAAAATTAAAAGAGACAGGGATTTCTGTCAGAAAAAGTTAAATTTAAAGTTAAACTATCAAAACAAAAAGTTTTTAACTAAAAAGGGGCTTAAATGTCACAAATGTGAATTACTTACCAGGAGCTGGTAAAGAGAAGACCTCCCAAGCGAAGCGGCAAACGAGATCTGGGTACTTCCTGCCTTGCATCATGGGATATGGGGCTGCCTCGAGCTGGTAAAAGGAGTTCTCGAGCTAAAGCAAGTGCCGAGTCGGAGCCGAGGGATCGGCTCCGAACCCATCAAGCAAGAATGAAGGCGAGATTGACAACTTAACATTAACTTCTTATCATAATGGCTACACTAAACATATTAATTTTGGAATGTGAATGACTTCACAGGTATAGACAAATTCAGAGTACAAATAGCAATTGTACAGGAGACACATTTGGAAAGTAGTAAGCATGTAAATTTGATAAATAAAGGATTTCACAATGGATATTCAGGAAGAATATCAGGCACAAAAACTTGTAGCACAATGACAGATGACAATGACTTAGGCAACAGAAAGTAGAAAGGGTTGCTGTTGTCAAACTTAGGGAGCCTATAACAAGAAAAATAATTAAAGATCTTATACATATTTTAGAGATATTTCAGAAATTTTATGAAAATTTCTATGACGTAGAGGAATGTGGAAAGAAGCGCAAATGGAAAGTTTTGTGGAAGACTATGGAAGCCAAGGTTATAGGTACAAGAGGCTCAACAATTAACATTTAAGATAGGAGGAGAGGAGATAAAAATTACGACACATAATTAATCTGCATAGAAGTCTCCAGGAATAGAAGGTATTCCTGTGGAAGTTTGGATGTTAGGAGGGAACCTTCCAGATCTTTATCAGTATTTTAAGAAGAGGGTAAGCACCAACATTCTGGAAGAAAGCTGTGGGGACTGTAATACTCAAAGATGGCAGAGACCCATCAGACTTGGCTTATATAAGCCCTTTTCGATTTTAAATTATGATTACAAATAATTTACAACTGTAATAGCCAAAGAATGGGAAAGGTGCTGACAAAATTGGTAGATATTGACCAGTGTGGTTTTGTGGAGGGGAAGCAAACATTTGACATCAATAACAGAACAATTATGATCCAGAGGGAAGCAGAATGTAAGAATATACCACTGTTGGTGGATCCTGATGCAGAGAAAGCTGGGAGGTAGAGTATGTGAATGGAAGCATTTGCATTCCCTATTGCAATAACATCTATTAGGAGGATATATGTGGGATCAGAGGCAAAAATGAAAGCAGGAAGGCTCCTCTCTGCTAAGCTGCATCTGAACAGAGGAACCAGGCAAGGGTGTCCTCCTTCCCCTGTTATCTGCATTATGTTTAGACCCACTGGCAAAGAAAATTATGGACAAAGAAATTCAAGGATATAAACGTTATGGTAAATCAAGAATAAGTGCTTTATTTGTAGACTATATTATTTTGCATGTGATAAAACCAGAAAAGAACATCTGTGTTGTGGAACATTCTGAGACAGTTTCAAGTCTTTTTGGGATATAAAATTAATGAAGACAAAAAGGTTACAGCTATAAATGATGTACCCATGAAAAGGTTCAGCAATACCCATGTTTATGGGAACCCAATAAAATGAGGTATTTAGGAATATGGGTTAAAAGGGATTCTACTACGGCAGCCAAGGGTATGTGGGAACAGACCAAAGAAAAGATGATTATACAAAAACTGAGAAACTGGAAGCTCTTTTTTATGGATATGGATAGCAAAATACAAGCAGTAAAAATATTTAATCCCTTTAGTTTGTTAAAATATGATCAACCTACATATAAAAGGAGAAGTTGTGGACAGGAAATAATTAAGAGTTGAAGAATTTTTTGGGAGGGGACAAGGGCAAGTGTCAAGTTTGAATACGTTGATCCCTTCTAATCGGGCAAGGTATTTTTTGGATTACCTGATTTGAAGGGGTATTTTACAACTATGCAGTTAAGGCTCATATACATAATACAAGCAGAAAGCTATAATTTATAGTGGAAAAGGATGAAGCAATGGGAAAATTCAAGAAATAAGGAGAGAGTGGGATTTTAGATGCAGATCCTTAAGGAGAAAAACAGTCATGCAGCATATATTCATTAAGTAGCAGAAAGTATTCTAAGAACTAAGCCAACATGATAATCAAGAAAGGGGATTCTGCCGATAGGGATGACTGCAATTAGGGGTGCAGAGAGTAAGCAAGAGGGGGCTTGAATTTAGTGGAGGAACCTGGCAAAGGAACTTAGCTAGTGGGAGCAAATAAGTAGATAAGGAAAGGTAACGGAATAGGGAAAGAGACCAAGAAGAAATTTGGACTGCAGGCTAGAAACTGCCTTCCCTACCAAGGGTTGATATCACAGGACAGGCAAAGAGACAGGCATAGGGAATCCTAAGTGAAAGACCTGCTCTGGTAGAGTTTTTAAATGAATCTAGAACAGCAGCTGATGTAAAAAGGGAAAATTACTAGGGGCATATAAAATATTGCACAATAACTATAGGGATCAGAAGAGGTTAGAAAAAAACTGGATAAGCAAGCCACAAGGAAACAATGGAAGGACATATGCATGCCTCCCAAATATGCAGCCTGGAACATTAAGGATTTTTGCTTGGAAATGTTTGCATATGTATTTTTTTATATCCCAAGCAGATTCTACAGTATTTTTCCTCAGGTAGATGGCAGATATTGGAGGTATGACTAGGAAGACAAGAGGTAACTGGAAACGTATGTTCTGAGTGTGTAATGAGTTTGCAGACTTTAAAAATTCCTTACAGAGTACTCGGTTAGAAACACTGGGTTAGCAAATGGGTGTAACTAAGGACATTTTTATTTTGGGCTGGGATACAGGATCTGCTCTGCGTAGACCTAGTAAGGTCTTGTTAAGTTTAATTCTGGTGGCTGCAAAAAAAAGAAAAATCACTAGAAAATTGAAATCAAAGTCTAAATCAATTGTATTTGAAGTAGTGAATATAGCAACAGAGATAAAATGAACTGGACGTGGGATCTTTAGAAAAGGGTAGGCACAAATTACATAGAAAAATGGAAGGAGGAGGCAGGTGGTTTAAAGGAAGGCTGGAACTGATCAATTTATGTAATATTTATTTATGTATTTATTTAATTTATTTGACATTTGTTGCCTGGGAATGTCTGACTGAGCATGCACCCTTTTTCAGCAGAGGCCCAGGGAGAAAAGTTCCAAAAAGTATTACATACACCATAAAAATGTTTACAAACAATACAGTATGCAAGAGGTAATATAAACATTCATTATAATGCTTGGATTCACAAATGTAGCATGAGAGTTTAAAGGTGTTATTTACAAAAAGGCAATAAAACTAAATGTTAAAGTCTTTCATAAATCTCCAATACATAAGGACTTCACCATATAGAGAGGAAGTAATGAGTTTAAGAAAAGAGTATAGAGGTACTGTATATCAAATCTTAGTTCTTACAGGAAAAAGCATGTACATCTGTAATCAAAAGCAGAGGGGAAGTTGATAGAGAGGAGGTGATACAAAAGTATGGCTATGGATAAAAGAGGGAAAATTAGAACTTTTTTTTTAATTTGTAAATGAGAGGAGAGTATTAGTAGTAGTTAGAATCAAGTGAAATCTGAGAAAGCGAAGTAAGCTAATTGGGAAAAGAAAGGAGGGAGGTAAATAAGAGTAGTGGAGAAATTGAGTGAAAAAGGTATTAGGAGTTAGAGTTCTATAGCGAAAATTAAATAAAAATTGAGAAGGGGGTGTATGCAAAGAGGGTCATGAAGAAATAATGTATCTTTCTTTTCTGAAGAAATGTCAAGCAGAGGTCTTTATTTCACCACTGAAGAAAATGTTCAAAAAGTAGACCAGACAAACTCTGTATTACTGTATCTGTTATTCTTCGTCTCAAAACAAATTCTTGCCAAACAGTTATTTTTTCAGAGCTATTTCAATTCTATTATAACACAGCTAGACAGATGAATAGACTAAGACACACTTAAGTCTAAGACGTCACTACTGAATGAAACATACTGTCCAGTTTATATACTCTTTTCAACCAATGTTATTTTTAAATGTCCTTGTGACTTGTTCTTCTGGTTTCTGTCTGTGTAAGTCCATGGTTATTTCATGCACTTTTTTGGTCCTCACTGTATCTGAAGACTTCACAAAAGTCTCTCCACATCATCTTTGCGTCACTTGACCTGTCTGCATATTATTTATTTATTTCTGCATCTGAAAGCCAAGAAAGTCAACTTCCTTTTTTCTATAACAGGATGCATTTACAGTAATGCCCACAGCTATACATTATTAATATCTAAGTTGAGCATGTACAAAAAAATAAATGTTCTTGCAAGCAAGCCATATTATTCTGAAAACTGCTGTTTGACCTTGCACATTTCCTTCACTGTACACACAGTATATTGGGGAAAAGCATTTTAATTTACACAATATCTAGCAATTCCCACTTTATTTACTTAAGACCCATGAAAATTGTAACACAATTTACAACAAAATATGATCTTTAGTACTTTGAATCCCTTGGTCTGTTGCAACATATGAATCCCTTGCATTCAATGCTATCTCTTTACGCAATGTTACATTACCAACGGCTGTTACTTGACTAATACTTTTATTAACACAAATCTTATAAACAAATCTTATGACGATAAGAGCAATTAATGCGGAAATTATAGTACCCCACCATAGACACATATTACTTTTCTATTTTTAACTGTTTTTATGCTTCCTTAAGCAAGTTGTCAGCCTTGCAGTTGCACACGCATTTATTTCAAAATCTTGTCAAGTTAACCCTTGCTTTACAAGGCAAAACCTTGTATTAGAAACAAGCATATTTCTTTTGCATTGCATAATTTCATTATTGCTTTGGGAAAAGAATATTTAAGAAAAGCAATTTACAGGAAAATGTGATCCTCTGTACTTGATAGCCTTTTTTCATTGTTAACAACAGTTAGTTGTTTGACAGTTTTATAACAAATGTCTTCTTTTATATCTGAGCTAATTCTATAAGTTGCATTTGCTACTACCAGTGAAAATTTCAGTTCCTGAAATAGCACAATTTCCTATGTCCAGCTGTTCTTTTTCCAATGTATTTATTTATTTTTTATCATGAACCTCCCTCTTTTTCTGGTGATTTTTTACCATGTCCTCTGGTAATGTGTGAGTAATTATCATTATTGGAACTGCATACTCTATGTAACAGAATTTTTCCTCTTTTATCTCTTCTTTAAAAGAAGTATTATGGGTTAACTCCAATGCTGTTTTTATTTTATACTCAAGCTTTTTCCCATGACCATAGTTGGTGTTTTTAAACATAAAACATGTATGTGTAACCTCTACAGGGACTGCATGTAATGGCATTTTTTCCTCTAAGAAATGTGGCTAACAACCCAACAATTTGACTGGTCACATTTGCCTTTGCAAACAAATTTTGCTTGTCCAAAATATATTGAAATCAAGTATCTGATCATGATGCCCCTGTTCTCATGATTTATTATATCAGAGTATCTCTTCCCATTTTTTCTTTGCAACCGTTTTAGATTGCCTTGTCCTGTTCATAGGTTGCTATTATAGAAACACATTTAAACTTTTGTAAGACTGTTAACAGACTGTTACTGTACTGATACTGTTCGACTGTTATTAACTTACACTGATTTTTATGAACCAACATGGTGCGCTGCTTTTGCTTGGATTTTTATTAGCTGAAAAATGCTATTTGTAATGATTCTACTTTGCTACCTGTATGTATTGCTGTGTATTATTACCCTGATGGCAGTTATACCAGTTTGACTAATGATGTTTCTGCTGTACTAGTTTGTTTATAAGACTGTTTGCTGTTATATTTTATGCAATACATTCTTTTGAAAATATGACATTACAGGTCACTGTTTTATTACCAATATTGATCCTGTTTGCAATATGCATAAGCTGCCTTTGGAGATATACTGTACTGTTAATGTGGGGCGGATGACCCTCTCTTGTTACTATAGAACCTTTTATTTAGGATTTGTCATAGGTACTGCCTTAAATGTTACTCCATTTCCAGACGTAGATGTGGACTTACATACCCAACATTTAATTGCATTGTTTAGTTTTGCATACATGATTTGCACTACTGTAAATGTATTTACTGTATTTGTATTTAACTTTACATTGTATCTGTATTAACTTTACTTTAACTCTGTATGGCTGTAGGTTATGTCTGTGTTTATTCTGAATTTGTCCTGGCTTATTAAACCAGTAAAGTATTTTTATTGCTTTAAAAGATCCCTGTACTTTGCTGCCAACTGATAACCTGTATTTTGTTAAATTATTGCTTTAATGCCTATTGCCTGCCATGATCTGGTATTTCATAGGGTATACTTTATTTTTTTATGTATCCCTCTGTGTTTGTTCCTGTGACTGATTGTCCCTTAATGTATTTTCTTTATCTTGATTTCTTTCCCTATTTTGGGATTTGAAGAAGCACTATTATCTGCATAGCTACCCTTTTGTATTTCACTTTTCTTTCATTTTTTGTAATATGGACAATCCTGTTTAATGTGACCTATTTTCTTACAAGTAAAACATATTACCTGTTTTTCTGAACTTTGTTGTGCATCTGTCTGTAACCCTGGTGGAGCAAAAGCTGCTTGTGTTCCCCCGTGTTTTTTTTTTTTTTTTTTTTTTAAACCAGACCATGTATTACATCCCCTTCCTTTCACCACGTTGTCTACAAGCTGTTTTTGTATATTTCCTATGTGCATCTGCAATACTGTGTACTTTTTTTAAACGATCACTCTGGCTTAATCTCTGAGATTGTATCTGTCTGTCAGACAGCAAATGATTTTAAAGCTGCATATGCATTTTGCAGAATGTCATTAACTGTCTGACAGAATTGCGTTAACATTACATTTTGCCTGACCAAAACATTATTTTATTTTTTTCTGTCATGCTATTTAGACTGTCTGTAAAACAGTTAAGCGAGTCTAGACACTCACCTGTTTTAGCTGCTTGCTTTGCTATTTGTCAAAGCATTTACTGTAGCCTTTCCTGTATATTTTTTTATGTGCGTTGATTTTGACAATACTAAACTTTCCCTGTAAATCATTTTGAGAATGAAAGTTCATAACTCTCGTACTGGAGCATGTTTTAGAGGTTTGCCAACACTGTTGATGATTCCCCTTTCCCCTCCTGACCCAAAGTGGCATGTGTAAATGCAAAAAAAAAAAAAAATTAATAAAGCATTATTTGAAATAGACCACATAGTGTATGTCAACCATTGTTTAAATGCCAACACATTGAAACAAAATTATTTATTTTTTTTGTCTTGCCACTGAGGCAGAGTCTGTAATAAACAAGACTATTGAAATAAATCAACAGGAGAAATAACATTTCTGCTGAACCCTGACCAATGTATACCTTGCTGGGTCAGATTAACCTCTGTAGTTTGTGCCTTTAGTAAATGTTGTTGGGCTCCGATTGTTACGTTAAACCAGAAATGTCATGATGTAAAGTCTGAATGCTATGCTGAATCTGTTCCTCTAAATGGCATTATTATCCTTTACCACTGCCTGTTGGAAAAATTTGAAAAGCTGTGAAAACCTTTTCTTTAAAAGGTTAATATTGATAGCACACTGTACTAGGTTAGAACTTTCTTGTTTTTGTGCATTTGCAATATTTACTATAAATAACATTTTTATGTAGTCTTTTATAATTGCATACACTTGTACTGTATGAGATTTAGGTGACTGCAAAAGGTACATTTAACTGTTGTACATGCGAAGAACTAACAACGCTAGAATCAAACAGATTGTTTATCAGAATAGGATACATCTTATGGTATTGGCTTACATACTAGACTCCTGTGACAAGATAGACATAAGTTTGGAAAGTTACTTCCACATACAAAACAGTCTTTATGAATTGGTGTATATTTTATGTATGGATTATAGGCATTTATACATTTACAAACACAACTGTTATCTAATGTCTGAACATCAAACATTTCAGAATTACATTTCATGTCTAACACAGAAGGTTTAAATCATGCAAATTTATATATACAATATGTGAGCACTGTAAAGTTAACTGTCTGTACTTGCATCCATGTTAGAACTGTGAAGAAAGTACCGTAATTTATGCAGAAGACAAGCAGGTGATCAGGCTGAAGTCAATCTGGAAAAGGACGGTGTTTCTCTACAGACGAATTGTAGGTAGTCCAACACAGGACAGCTTCCACAGCAGTGCTCTGTGTCCACCAACAAAATACTGGAACCGGAACTGTTTCTCTGTTAAAGCACTGGAACTGTCAGTCTGTTGAACTAATGCAGTAAGTAGTAGGGATCCCTCTGTAATATTAACTGCTAGTAACAGATATATGGTCACAGTCACTGGCCAAGGCTTGCCACTGAAGAAATGTCACCACTGAAGAAAATGTCCAAAAGTGACCAGACAAACTCCGTACTGCTGTATCTGTTATTCTTTGTCTCAGAACAAATTCTTGCCAAACAGTTAATTCTGTCAGAGCTATTTCAATTCTATTATAACACAGCTAGACAGATGAATAGACTAAGGCACACTTGGTCTAAGACGTCACTAGTGAATGAAACATACTGCCCAGTTTATATACTCTTTTCAACCAATGTTATTTTTAATGTCCTTGTGACTTGTTCTTCTGTTTTTTTGTCTGGGTCATGAAAAAGTCCATGGTTATTTCATGCCCTTTTTTGGTCCTCGCTGTATCTGAAGACTTCACAAAAGTCTCTCCACATCATCTTCGTGTCACTTGACCTGTCTGCATATTTATTTATTTCTGCATCTTAAAGCCAAGAAAAAAAGTCAACTTCCTTTTTTTCTATAACAGGATGCATTTACAGTAATGCCCATGGCTATATGTTATTAATATCCAAGCTGAACATGTACAAAAAATAACTGTTCTTGTAAGCAAGCCATATTATTTTGAAAACTGCCATTTGGCCTTGCACATTTCCTTCACTGTACATTTCCTTCACTGTACACACATTATATTGGGGAAAAGCATTTTAATTTCCACAATATCTATCAGGTCAGGTAATTTAAGTTCACGGTGGTTGAGTACAGGAGCAAGTCCAGGTATTTGTACAGTGGAGGGCTATTTTAAATGAGAGGCACTGTGTAATAGATCTGATTGTTAAAGGTAGAATATCTCAGTGGATAGAGGGAAGATAGTTGCAGAGGGTTTCACCAAATTGATTTTTTAGGTTTATAGATGCCAAGGAGGTTTTGGTTGGTGCTTCTAAGTTTTCTGGTTGGGAGGTAGTAAATTTAAGATGCTGGAAATGTTAGGGCAGAAGGAGGGTTTGTAGAGGATGGAGTGGATAATATTAAGTAGATAGAAAAAAGTTGATTGGCTTTAAAAACACTGAACTGGCTTGACTTCCCCAAACAGTGATGAGATTTAGGTTGAATGTTGGCTGCAAATCTACCTATTTTGTGATATGTATTTTCCATCTTACTCAGTAGTGTTACCTGTAGGTTAATGAGGATTTGGGAGTTATAGAAGAGACAAGGTAGGAGATAAGCAAGACAGAGTAGCTGTCTTGCCTCTGGTGTGAGATATCTTTTGTTATGGTATAGTAAGCCAAGCTTTTGGTTAGTATTTTTGATACAGTAATTTACATGAAGGTCGAATTTTAGTGCATCATCAGTTATGACTCCTGGTAGTTTGGTATGGGATTCAGCATTGATGGTGGTGTTGTCTAACGGGGTGATAGTGAAGGCTGAGGTGTTATGACTGTGAGATTTAGGCTGAAAAAGTAGTTTAGCTTTCTTAGCATTGAGTATTAGCTGGTTATTGGTTAGCCAGGGCTCAATATTTGTGAAAGTTTTCTGGGTTTTGGAAAGCAGGTCTGAGAAATACTTGGAGAAGGTGATGACTGTAGAATTGTCTGCATACTGGATGACAGTTGAGTTGGGGTAGGATTCATAAAGATGGTTAGTAAAAATGTTGAACAGAGGAGGTCCTAAGATGGTGCCTTGGGGCACACCTGTGGTGACTGTCAGAGGAGGGGGACAGTGTAGAAGTCATCTAACAAACTGTTGCCTATTGGACAGGTAGCTGCTGAACCAAGAGATAGTGGATAGGGACAGATTAAGTTCCGTCAGTTTAGAAATGAACAAAAGGATGAGACACAGTATCAAATGCCTTGGAGAAGTACAGTAATAGGCAAGAGACTAGTTTGTTATCATCTCTGGATTGCGCAACTGAATTGGTAAAAGCAATGAGAGCTGTGGAAGTACTATGGATTGACGATAGTTGTACAAAGAACATATGTTAAGTATAATGTTTGTAACTGTGAACACGGTTTGCTTTATTTTACAGAAATGTATGTTTGCCTGTGCTGTAAGTAATAATTCAATAAAGGTGTTAAAAAAAAAAAAAGAGAGACACACAGGTTTAACACGTGGACATTTGTTTAATTGAGTCATCACTGGATAAGCACATTAGGCTATGATTCTAGAGTGCAGTACGAAAAGATCAGTGGCATTAGGTGCAATACATGCTGATCAAATAACATAATCAGGACATGGTTGAAAGCATTACACAGAATTCACAGTGTATTCTACAAAACAGGTGGGTTAAGCCATGTTTTTTTTCAACCTTTGGCTTAGACTTGCACTACTCCAAACACCACCAGTGTCACAGAGGACAATATATGCAATAGGTCACCAAGTTCCTAGAGAATCTCCAAGAGAAATGTGCACTATAAACCAGGAAATGCATAAATGCAATAAGAGTTAGTGAAAGTTTTAAGTTAATACACTGAACAAGAAAAATGTGCAGCAAGGCTTTAAAAAAATAAGGAAATGTTTATTGTAAATTAATTGGTCTTAAAAGAATTATTCATATCTTGGATTGCTTGCATTCAGGGAGCAAGCAGAAAAAAAAGTCAAAAACATACCAGCGAAGAGAAAAAAAAAAAAAAAAAAAAAAAAAAAAAACAGAAAAGGATGCCTAGCTTAGCTCTGAACCTCTTTAATGAAGAGCCACAGACAAAACCCAACAATAATGGTGGACAAAAGCCCGAAAATAGACACAAGATTTAAATAATATTCTAATTCAATTAAAAAGTTACTAGAACGGGTTTGGCTTCAAATTACATGAAACCCTAAATGGCTGACATAATGGACTTTGTTTTTTTAAAAACAAAAGCCAAGGGCAAAAATAGGAGACAAAAATCAAGGATAGTTGAGAGGTGCAAGGTTGAGATTATGCAGCCAACTGACAATGGTGTACCAGTGCACCACTTATTAAAACTGAATAAAACTTAACTGATCTCTGGTAAAACAAACTTACAATGCCAAGATCTGTGGTTATATGAACTCCCAAATGTCTACGTTTTCTTTTTAATAAAATAAGACATGCAATGCTCTTACAGATGCAAAAAACTGCATCTCAGCAAAAACATCTAATAAAAGTGAACTGCTGGTAGATTATAGTCATACTGTTCTTTCCAACCTGGTCATAGCTCTCAACCTCTTTAGGGACATCTTCCCAGATCACCAGACTTAACAAGAAATAAGGGAAGAGAGATCAAAACTGTTAAGCCAGAATCAGCGACAGTTAAGAGGCATGGTTCTATCTAGCTAACTGGAAATTGGTGTTGATTTGTCTATACAGTTCAGTGATAACTAAAATCAACACCTCTTTGTGATCCACTTGCGGAATATTTCAGGAAAAAAGTGAATTCCTGACAAGAAGTGCCCATGCGCCCATGCATGTCTTTGCTCACGTGTGCGTGTGTGTGTGTGTGTGTGTGTGTGTGTGTGTGTGTGTGTGTGTGTGTGTGTGTATCTATATAACCGTCCCAGCTTAAAATGACTTTATGCAGCAATTTACAGTATCTCAACATAACTGAACAATATTCTGAATATATTCTAGCTATTTTCCCTACTCCCCTGTACTGGATTCCAGACTACCTTTAACTTACCTTGCTGTACTAGACTGCTCCTAAGGTTGTCCCTTGCTGCTTATCTACTGTCCTCCTATTTCCTCTTGACTATCCCTTAACATCTATACAGCTGAGCTATCTTACCCTACTCTCCTGGATCTTCCAAGGGCTCCTCAAGACTCTGCTGCTCACTGATTGTCTCTGGAATTTCTTCCTTTACCTGTTCTAACCCACTCCGTTCGCCCTGCGGGCTCACTCCGCTCCCCTACCCCCAATTTCCACCCACCCCCAGTGGTCCTAAACTTATACTACACTAATCACTCCCCCCTTTCTACTCATCCTATCACTATCCTCCTCATCACTAAGCCACTCCCCTGTATATATCTCTCCTCATTAGTATTAAGTAACTCTCGTTTGGCTACTTATCCACCACTCCTCACCATTTAATACACTGACTACATCTCAAATCAACTCCTATACAACCCCTACTACTTTACTATTTGCATAACTTAACCCTACTCAATCTCTTTCAGCACTTGCTGTTTTTTCTGCTTCATCTACTCATACAAACTACTACTACCTAATTTCTACTTGTTATAATGGCCCCAACACACAAAACTATTTACACAAACATACTACTCTTAACTACCACAATATCCTCTCTTACAATACCTTACTCACTAACCTTCTTAGAAAGTCTTTCTCTTCCTGAACAAAACCAACACCTCCAGCAAACTTTACCATCTTCTTTCATCTATTACCTTAGCCACAGTAACATAACCTGTACCTCTAACTATATACTACCAAAATATCACAGAACAACCCATGTTACTTGCATCACTATCAAAAAGAATGTTAACAATTTCCACAAAATCCTTAAATTTCTACAATACCCCCAGCAACACCCCCTCCTAGATGGCGATATCCATCCAAACAATGGCCCCAATACTAACCATACCAATCACCTAGACAATTTAACATTGCCTGTGATCCCTACATTAACTAAACCACCTAATTCCCTCCTTTTAGCTCACCTTAACATTCAAAGTATAAATAATAAAATTTCCCATCTGCATGCACTCCTTGAAGTGCACTCATTTGATATTCTCTGCCTTACAGAGACTTGGCTAAAACCTTCCACTCTGGACCAGGAAATAACCCCCTCCTGGCTATAATATCCTTAGATGTGACCATAAAACCAAAAAAGGTGGAGGCATAGCCATTCTCTATAAATCTAATCTACAAATATCCCCCTTTAATGTGCTCCCATCACTAGATACAAAGTCTGAAACCCTGACTGCTAAACTCCAAATCAACAACTCCAAATCTATCTATCTAATTTTCATGCATCTCCCCCCTGGCAATAATACCAGTACTCTTGAAAACTTACTTAGTTATCTCTCTACCAAACTACCCCAGGAGACCATTGTACTGGGCAACTTTAACATTGCCTGGTCTACCTGCAGCTCCCCTAACCATACTAATCACATAAATCTCTTTGGATTCTCACAAACAATAACTACTCCAACTAGAATCCACAAACCTAACAGTAAGGAAACCACACTTGACTGGATCCTTATTAATAATCACCCTGAAACCTATACACCAGGAACCCTTCCTGACAATATCAGTGACCATATGCTTACCTACATTATAAGACAAAGTCCATATCCCAACTACGAATAATTTCAAAACCACCCGTTCTAAAAAATTATTTAACCCAGACAGCTTCCTAATTGAACTGCAAGCTTGTGACTGGTCACCTATGACTCATCTTGAACTTGATGAAGGAGTGACCTACTTTAATAGCAAATTTCTTCAAATCCTAGATTCCCATGCACCTTATTGCTCTTCTAGAATAAGAACCAAATCTGCCCCATGGCTCACAAAACAAACAAGGCAAAAGATGCTCCTCAGAAAAAATCTGGGCTAAATGGAGAGCCACCAAATGTCCATCAGATCACCTCCAAGAAATGCCACCAAGAAAGATATTCTTAGAGACAAAAAAAGACTTCTACCTTCACCTCCAACAAACCAGTCAACAAACTCCACAAAAATTTTGGTTAGGGATTAACAAATTTATTCACCCAGGCCACTCTACTACTCCTGCCCCTGCAGGATTCAACCAAACCAACTCCAAAAAGATTCCTGATGCCTTCAATAACTACTTCACAGAAGTCATTCTAACCCTAGCCAATTCTTTATCTCCTTTTACTGCTTCCCCTCTAAATACCTCAAAGACTTCATCTCCTACCTTTCAAATACAACCTGTACCTACATTTCTTATCTGTAGTCTCTTTCAAAAATTGAACCTTGCACTCCTTCCGCTGACTGTCTCCCAGCTGAATACCTACAAATTGCCGCAAAAGCCATAGACTATCCCATCTCTATCCTTATTAACAGAACTATCTCAGAAGGCAAAATCCCTACCTTATGGAAAGTATCCCACATCATCCCTCTACATAAAGGTGGATCATCTATTGAACTTTCTAACTTTCGGCCTATTGTCTTACTCTCCCCAATAGCTAAGATAATGGAAAAATGTATTCACAAACTACTTAACCACCTTCTACAAAATAATCTACTGGCAAACTGCCAATATGGCTTCAGGCCATTCCATAGCACAACGACTGCCCTGCTATCTTTCACCGACTCTATAAACAAAAATCGTAACAATAACTCTTTTTCCTCTGCACTATTTATTGACCTGTCAAAAGCCTTTGATATGGTTAACCATAACTTACTTCTAGACAAACTGAAAGCCAATTCACTCAATCCACAAGCATTACAATGGTTTAGGTCTTATCTGGAAAACAGACAGCAAGCAGTACTTTGGAATAACAATCTGTCTACTTTACTTCCAGTAAATATTGGAGTACCCCAAGGCTCTATACTAGGTCCCCTTCTTTTTTCCTTATTTATTAACAATCTACACACAAACATTCCACAAGCCACCTGCATTCAATATGCAGATGACTCTACTTTAATCTGCACAGCTAAGAACATAGCCTCTCTCCAGTCCCTCACCCAAACTGTTTTCCATAATGTTGAAAATTGGTTTATGCAACACTGCCTCCTCCTAAATCCCAAAAAAACTAAATTACTGCTTTTTACTCCAACTCATAAATCACCTCATCCATTCTTCTCGATAACCTCTAACAATGCTACCAACATATCCCCAGATACCACAACCCGCCTACTAGGTGTAACAATTGATAATCGCCTCAACTACGATGACCACATTAACTCCACTATAAAGTCTGTTAATAAAAAACTTGGGACCCTCTATAAAATTAAACCCTTCCTTACCCCTTCTGCCAGAAAAACTATTGCCCAGACCCATCTTATTTCTACCCTTTTCTACGCCTCTGCTATATATACTAACATATCTAAAAACAACCTCTCCAAACTTTCCACCTGTTATAATAGCATAGCAAGATTCATCACTTGCTCCCCCTTTAAAACTCACCACTGCCTCAACCTCAAACAACTGGGATGGCTAGAATTACAGGACCATATACTTTTTCAACAATTACTTATCACCCAAAAGATCCTACACCACCCCAACAACACCCCTATCCTCACTAATATGATTACACCATACAAAAATCTGACTACACTTCACTCTGCTAATAAGCTCCTAGCTTCCTCGATTAAATCTAACAACAAAGCTGGTGACTCACTTTTCTCAAACACAGCAGGTAAAAACTGGAATCAGCTACCTTCTGAAATATCAACCCTTGCTTCTACTTCTCTATTTAAAAAAACATCTTAAAGAACATCTTAAAACTCACTGGCTTTGTCTATCTTAAAACTCACTGGCTTTGTCTATGTGCAAACCCAGACTGATATCTCGTTCCACTTCCTGCACTCACCTCTTTCTCTACTCCACTAACCTAGACCTCTAATTCTAGTCTCTACACATTCCTTCTTAGCATGAGGATAAAATAAAAGGCTCTTATCTCCTTTGCATCTTTCTCAATATTATTATTGTGTTTAGTATAATTTTTCTTTTGACCAATGTTCCCTCTGTACTGTGATTTTAAGTGTCTTTTTTCTTTAGACCAATGTTGCCTCTGTACTGTGATTTTAAGTGTTTTTTTGATATATTGTAAACTTGCCACTGTTGATGCTTAGAGCTTTTCTCCCCGGGCCTCTACTGAAAATGGACATATATCCAGTTAGACTAGCCCAGTCAACAAATGTAAAAATAAAAATAAATAAATAAATAAAAACAGTACTGCAGTTTTAAAGAGCACTATTGGGTACCATTAACCATCTACTCAAAGAAAAAAATAAACAGTTTTTGCCATCCTATCCTTAAGGAATACATCAGTCACTAGAACGCTTCATGTGCAATGAGAAAAGTAATGCAGGACCAAGAAAATTTTAAGAAAATTCTAAATCTGCTCAGATAACCAAAAGATAAGCTTGGAATTTCAGTGGAGAAATGTGGGCAAACAGATATCAACAGATCACCTAATATGATACTACTGTTAAATGGGCATCTAGGCATTAAAAGACACAATTTGTTAGGATGTCATTTGTTAAATTAGAGCTTTAAGAAAATGAAAAGCAAGCATTTACACACACACAAACAAAATCCAGCAGTAATCATGGATTCAAAAAGTTTAATAAGGAATTATACGTGTCACACACTGACCTACAAATAGCAAATAAAAACCACATGCAATACAAACACACTCTTTTCCTATGTCCAGAACAGGAGTTGAACATTAGAGCACACTATGGATGATCATACAAGAACTAGCCTTAAACTGGCAAACATTTAAGTGATGTTACCGCTCCACATACAGAAAAAGAGCCAAGAAGCAAACTAATAACTAGTGAAAGGAAGTTGGCAACTTGAAAAAGAGTGGAGTTAATATTATACTACTTACCTTTTGCACCAAACTGATTTGTACACCCACTGCTATGAAGCAGTTTGCCCCATTAGTTAATATGCATAGCCTCAGATTTTTATTAAAATCCTTAAACTTGTACCTAACCTACATTCACGTCAGAGGGTAATTACTGAATTTTACTCTCACTAACCTCTGCTTAGGGATAGTGTGGGAAAGCATCCAGATTTTAATGGATACACCACTGTGCATGCACAAGGACTTGTCCATTAATGTTTATGGATGCTTAAAAACACTATCCTTATGGAGACATCACCAAAGGAATACAATACAACTTATTTAAGCCATGCTTTAGTAAATTTACAAAGCGACTACAATACAACTTATTTAAGCCATGCTTTAGTAAATTTACAAAGCTTTTTACTAAAACATGGCCACACTAAATAAAGACTGATAAGGGAAAAGTATCACAGCACTTAATGCATGCCATAAGAAAAGTTACGCTCAGCAGCCAAACAAAATAAAGTAGCTGGACCTGATAGCTAGACAGGTTTATGGGGAAGTTTAAACTAACATTGAAAATGATACAGTACTTTGAATCTTGGACACCTTACTGCAGAAAGGGGTGGTCTCAGTCAGATGGGAGAGAGGAAATCTCATTCTTACTTAAAAAGTTAGACGTAGGGAGATGAAGCCTTTTCTATGACCCAAGTGACCAGACACTGACTACCAGTTTTGGCACCCACTGGAGTTGGTGTTGGGAAGACAAGTTATGATAAGGCTTGGCCTTCTCACATGCCGCTGGGGGAGGGATGAAGGGGACAAGATGATGGAGTAGGCCCTTTTCATTATTCCAGTCTAGGCCAGAACTCAAAGGCTGCAGGACAGATTGTGTGGATAGGTCTGGTGGCATCTACAGCCTAGTGCTCAAAGACTTGATGTATTCTCAGCTCACCCTTCATAGCACAACCAGCCTGTTATGGCAACGCTAACATGTAGGCAGGCAACCAATACAACCCACAACTTCTGCAAGCCCCCCTCACATTCATTTTCCATGCTGAAATGAGTAAACCATCTCTCTGACAGGCTGGTGAAATCCTGACCAGGAATAACCTGGATAACAATACAGACAGTATACACAAGAGTAAAAATGTGCTCCTGGGGGATGGTATGCTTTACCATATGCATTCCTATCAAAGCCACTTGACCACTAATGATGGAAGAAGAATCAGGACATCAGCAAATGACATTTGGCCTGCAGGAGAAAGAGGAATACAGTTTTATTTACTTTGTCTTTTTACATACTGATGCATTGTTTCTCCTTGGGTCTCCTCTGAAGGGGAGGGGGGGCTAATTTTCAGGCCCAGAATATCCCAGTAAACAAATGTTAAATAAATAGCAGTTGTCAATGAGGCCTCAGTCACTTGAGGGTCAACAGCTGCAAAGACATTAACAGTACAAATAACTCCTTCTGACTCCATGGCACAGATGGATGGATCCCGACTGTGACCCATTAGACCAGAATTTGACTAGCAGCTTAGACATTGGAGGAGATGGAAATGAGCACCTTGCACCAACTTTGCCCATCCCAGGGAAGGGGAGGGAATGACATTTCTGCCAGCAACTGTGGCACATCCTAATAAAGACTGGACTAAGATTCCTAGCTGGTGGTGTTGGGGGGGGGGGGGACATGATCAAGCTGGTATCGAATAAAAGTGTCTTTGGCATCACACTTGATCCACCCAGCTAGGGAGTGCCCACTCCCCTCAAAAAATCACCACCCCTGACACGTGACATCTGCCTCCTGCTTCTCAATTCTGTTAAAGGGGGAAACAGCAGTCTGAAAGGAAACTTCACTCTTTCCTTAGACAGACAGGACTACCTGCTGAGTAACAGCAGGATTCTGCCAGTCCCCTGCCCAGATAAGTGTGCATGTGCGGTAGTGGTACGGGGGGGGGGGTTCCCATCAGTCTTGGATATAGTAGACTACAAAGTCATTTTCTCCCTAGAGAAAGAGGGCAACATCTAGCATCACAGGAGGATTCAACTAGCCCCCTTCTGGATATTTTGGGATACAAGAATGTTACAAGGCATTCTTTTGCAGACACTTGGCACTACATGATTTGAAATAAATCTGACACTTGCATTTTGTCACCCACACCACTTGTAAGCACCAGAAGTCTTTCTACAGTGACTGCAATGAGCACCCAACAACCTAATTAGAAAGGAATACAGGACTTCAACCAAAAGATGAAACAAAGTAAGGTAGACAAGAAAAACGATGAATGATCTCATCCAATTTGCTTAAACATTTCCTCAAAAGTAATAAAGCAGCTAGGCATCAACAAATGCATCAGACAACCTGTGCAGATTGAAAGTGGAGAGGCAGATGAGAGCAGTACATTATGGAGGAGCTAAGGAAGGGCAAAAGCCCGTAAAAAAAGTCATGTGCCAAATAGTCTTATTGTCTGTTACAGAAGTACTAATAGCTCCTACAGCCAAAGGTAGAAGACACCAGTTACTGGTTTAAATTGAACACATTTCATTAGTTTGCTTTGAAATTTTGAGCCCTGCAGTCTCAAGTCACCATAAGCAACATACTATTGTATTTTAATGCAGTTCCATTAATAAGAGGAAATGGGAAATTATAAAGCAATCAGTACAAAGCTAAACTACATCATAATGGATCCATGTAACAAGATCACAATCAAATTCACATGTGCCTAAATCAGAAGCTACCTAAATGGAACACAAAAAAATTGGACATACAAATATTTACAATTTTTCTCTTAGAAAGTTAAACCTGCAACATTCCTGATACAGGGTACAACACCCTGCACACACACCCTAACCCCAAAACACAACCAAAACCCCAACTCTTAACATTAGTCACACAATATTTAACACTGCTTCAGTTTGTACACTGCTGTTTAAAATCTTCACTAATTAACTTTATATGTCTTGTAAACAATCCTCCTTCATCCAATACGCAGACTACTCAACTCTCATCTCCATCAATATCTCTGAACTCTATACCCTAAACCAAAACACCTTTTTATCCACTGGAAAATGATTGTCTGACAATCTACTCATCCTTAACCCTAAAAAGACCAAACTCTTACTCCCCCCATTCTCTTTCTCACCATAAATCCACCTTTACTATTACATCCTCCAACAATACAATCATTAATCCTGAAATTCACACAAAGCTTCTAGGTGTCATCATTGATGATGAACTCAAATTTTAACCTGCACATACTCCAATGCATAGAAAAAAAAAATGATCAGAAACTAGGTTTGTTCTACTGCAAGAAAAAATTTCTAACTTCTACTGCTAGACTCTCCCTAGCACAGGCACTGCTCTTCCCCCTCCCTCACATATGTTGCCCCAGTTCGAACAACATTCAGGCCACAAACTTCAACAAACATACCATAAAATAGCTAGATTTATTACAAATCTCTCCATACAACTCGCACAACTGCCTGGCCCTAAACACTTTCCAATGGCTTCAACTCCCCCAAAAACTCCTTCTATCACAATTTCAAATGTTACATTCTAGTCTATATACACCTTCTTCCTGCAAAGCTCTCTCATCCATAGTCTCCACCTATGCCCCACCTCGGACCCTCCGTACCTCTAAACAGCAGCTCCTGGATATCTACCAACCAAAGAAAAATGTAGGCAAACTTCTACATAAATGCTCTGTAGGCAAAGCTTGGAACACACTTCCCTTACACATATGTTCCTCACCCATCACACTTTAAAAAAAGAACTCAAACTTCATCTACTTAACACCAAAACTTGCCCCTGTCATGAGCCAGCATAACATCTCATACCCCTATATAGGTCATGACCCAACATAACCCCCCCATAGCCCTGTATATGTATCTAAAATAATCTCTCCCCAATTCACCTACTAACCTACAAGGTGGTTACCTGCTAAACACAATCAACAATACTGAAGGAATTAAAATCTTATAAAAATCTATATTTATCTTTGTAAATAATGCCATGTGTATAAAACTACGTGCATCCTTTCTACTTTGTATCTTTGACCTGTTGTATTTCAAATTTCTGTAATTCTTTGATTGTGAAATTTTTTATACAATGCAAATGGTTTGTAACTGGAGCTTTTCTCCTTGGGTCTCCACTGAATAACGGGCCACAAGCCCAGTTGGACCAACCCAGTTAACAAATGTCAATCAAATCAATAAATCAATCAATCAATAAATAAGGATGCAAAATACTACAGCAGTTACATTTTAACTCATTAGGTGTTCCAGTCAGTTTATTCAAACAAATCAGAGTCAAATTAATGAAACTGCTATCAAAAAAGTACCTGACCAACTAACACTCCCCTCTTGAAAGAATTTGAATATGTTTAGCAAGTTGGTGTTTGTTGTTTTTAAGTATATGACTGCAGAAGATGCAGTTGAAAGAACTGTTTTTTTTTTTTTTTTTAATAAGTAAAAGGATTTTTTAGATGCTTTTGTTTCTTAGGAGGCTGTGAATGGAGTTAAAATAAATTTCACTGTGTACAATAAATCATCTTTATAAGTATCACACGAAAACACAGCTTACTATTAACTGCTAAATTCAGCCCTTTAAAACCACTTCATAAACAAATGGCAGATAATGTCACTTCCATACAGCTGTTAGTGTGGTTTTATGCTGGACTTCTCAAACCAACACACACGCACTCTTTTATAGGTCAAACATGGCTTTTAAAGGTCAACCATCTACAGGAAAATGTCAGCTATTTTGTATCAGATAAGAACAGCCTGAGATGTAACAGTAAATTACTGCTGATATGCCAAGTCATATAGAACTAACAGTTCAGCTAAGGCAGGAAGCATGGAAACTGAAAACAGGAAAAAGGATGTGGATTGGAAAGAGAAAAAAAGTAGATGAAAACAGAATGGAAAGCTAATATTACAATTTTCTAGAACAGCAAGTTGCACCCAGTAGCAAGAGAAATGCAAGTACTTCTACAGTATACTTGACCAGAAAAGTCAGACACCAATCAAAAACCACATGCCTTCAAGAACACAAAAGTGGTGAAAGTGGTGGAAAAAAAAGATGCAAGAAAATGAGACTACCCTTAACACATTTAAAAAGCCAACGACGCCCGATACAGATTATAAAGTTAATGTCCAGATTTCTGCATCATACTTTTTGTCCATTTTTCATAAAAGAATAAAATACAGAGCCCTATGCACAAACTTATAAAACAAAAAGGAAGCTGAACAAAATGTTGTTAGTCACACTTTATAAATTATGCGCTTTTGTCCTGGTGCTATGGACATCTTCAGAATAAAACACAGTTGAAAACTTTCAGCTTATATAAAACAAATGATCACATGACCAATTTATTACATAGGTGGTGGTGCTGCGGTAGCATTGTCGCCTCCCAGTAAGACGCTGACCAGTTCGACTCTCAGCTAGAGCGTCTTCTGCGTGGAGTCATGCGTGAATGGGCGTACCTTCGTTGAAGGTTGTGTGTTAGGGCTGGCAACTCGACACGTAAAAATCAACTGCCAATCATTAGCGGACCGGAGTTCCGCTGTGGCGACCCCTAACCGGGAAAAGCTGAAAGACAACAACAACAACCAACTTATTACATAACTGTCTCACAATTAGTATAATAAAATACATTGAAAAGAAAAAATAAAAGAAAAAAAAATATATAAAATGTAGAATACTGATAAAATTTGCTGTAATACAAGGCAGTTTTTAAAAGGTGAATAAATATAAGGCAAACATTGCCTTGAGCTTTAACACACTACTAATGGAGACTGTATCATTCAGCCCAGGAAACACCGTGGCATAAAATTTAAGCTACCACCTCAGTTCTTTCAGCTCAAGAAATTCATCTGAAGGGCCTCCCCTGAGACTCATAGCCAGATGATTTATGACTACACATTTACAAAAAAATGAGTAGGATTGGTGTTAATATGTTTAAATAAGACATTCCTATCATCCTTTTATTAATACTAAACTGATGTTGAAGTACTCCATCCCTGAATGCTTGGTTAGTTTTACAGACGTAAAACCCTTCGCACTTTTGTCACTTTGCCACATAACTCCCTTACTATCACAATAACACCTGCAAGAGAGGTCAATGATACCATAACCTGACAAAGGAAGACATATCCCCTGAACAGGGTGGGAAAGGAGTAATGGCAGGCACTCTAAACCTGCTCAACTCTCCCTGGGGAGAGGTGCGGCACAAGTCCAGGGAAGAATTGCTTTGATTCACCTGGAATAGTCAACAGAAATATGCAGGATGAACTCATTTTAAGAAAAGGAGATGTTAGCATGCTTACTTTATCCATGGAATTGAGCAACAGTCTCATGCTTTTAAGTGTTAATATGCTGCAAAATAAATTAAGGAGTAGCAAAGCAACAGTAGTATGAACATGTAATGTATAAAGTCATTTGTGCCTCCATTTAAAACAAAATATCCTAATCCAAATTCAAGAACTATTTTTTTTAATCTGTGCTTGTAAAATACGGTTGAGCACAAATAGCAAGCCATTACCACATTTTCCAAACATTCAGGATAACAAAAGCATTCAGCTTCCTACTGCCACAGAGACTGGTGAGTAGTAGAACATGTGTTTTTTTTTGCTTTGAAGAGTTGATTACAACTCTTGGACTGCAGTGGTACACGGACTTCTCTAGAGGTGAGTGTGAGAGGGTCAGCTCTCAACAGGATTACAAAATTACCATTCTTACAAAAGCCTGTAATTTATCTACTTTCTTTGGTTGGAGCTGCATACCTGTGAATAGCTTAAAATGAGTTCTGAGAGAAATGTGTATGATGATCATTCAGAAAAAATACATAAATAAATAAAATAATAAAAGTACCCCTGCTATAGAAAATATGTGAGATGCCAATGCATCTTCATGGAATAGAAAGACACCACCACCTCCTTATGTTTAACATGACTCGTATGAAAGGGGGGCCCGAAATGCATTCTCGGAAAGGGACAAAAAAATTACCAAAAAGGAAGACATGACAGCAGTCATGCTCTCCATTATCTGGAAAAAAAAAACATTTTATAAGCATCAAGAGCAAGTCTGGTGGATTAAAAGAGCTCAGTAAACAAAAATCCAATTAAAAATATATATATTTTTTTGAATTCTAAGGTAACATTTTCCTTTAAATAAAGAAACTCTTTCTACTATAAAACAGCATGCGCTACGTGGAGGTTCCCATTTAAATAATTGATTAAAGCACTGTGCCACGCAACAGTTTTAAGAATTTTAGGGTGCCATGCTGTTGCAGTGGGACAGCAGGTTAAATATTGCTGACTCTTAGTGATTGGTTCTTCAATTCATTTCCCACATAGGGTGTTCTTAGTGCAGACACTGCAAGCCTTTCCCTTAAATATGTGGCATTTCCCCAGATGTTGTGGTGTGGGGGTGCAGAGGGGCAAAAATAGTATCTTCAGTATTTTTTTTTTAGATTTAAGTTTTGAGCCGTTCTTGATATTTAAAAGGTTTGACAGTTTGAATATTAGATGACATGTCATACTCTTTATTTGAACATTGAAAAGACTGACCACAAATAATGGGGGGGGGGCAAAATGGTCAAAACTATTCAATGTACGATTAATGATATAAATCAAAAACATACCACAAACATAAAACTCTCAAACATAAAAAAATAAACCCATCATCACTAGCCCCCACCAAAAGCACACAAAACCCTAGACTAAAATTAAAGCAAAACATGATTTTACATTGGGGCTCTGCCCCCCCCCCCCACACCTCCTTACTTAAATATAACAACTTCTAGGTCAAACAACCGTTATAAAAGGGCAATCAGTAATAATGAGCATAACCCTATCCAAAATGTATTAGAACATGCAAAATATATGACCAAAGGTACACCTTCACTTCATGGTCAATCATTAAAACATCTGACCAAAGTGACAGCAACTAATAATGCACACTTAATTTATATGCATATGACGGTGTTCTACTGTTAGTTCTATACCTTGCACTTTCCGGTTGTTGGACTATGCTGTAGTCCCCAAGTAACCCAGAAAAGGATAAAGTGGGTACTCTAGAATGAACGAAAGGTCATAACAAAAAGTAAGCTAGCTTAAATGAAGGATAGATGTAGGTGTATAATAGGAAGAGAACAGAAGGGGGTTGGGAGTGGAAAGAGTTTGGTCAAAGGAGGAAAAAAAGTACTGAAGCAGTAGACTACAAATTTGGGGGGAAGCTAATAAAAGATGGAGGAGTGGTGTAGAGAACACTGATCACATGCTGTTGAAGAAAACTTGAACAGGACCATATGCTGAACTACAGCAAAGTTTTATAAAAATGTCTGTGTAATGTAACTGACATGTAGGTCAAATTTTAAACTTTAACCCATGATGGTGCCAATCAGTTTTTACCTCTGACTTCTTCAATATGGGTGTCATAATGAGATATTTTCAAAGCAAACTTACTAAAGCCGTTGTGCTCTCAAGTGAATTTGCATGAAATTTAGAGTCAGTGATCAAGAATGGCACCAAGTAAACTTACAACAAAATAAGACACACTGAAAGGCAAGTAAAAACAAATGAATACACAGCTTGGCAGTAAATTATAGCCAGACTTCCTGCTGCTAAGAGTACTGAATTAAGAAATTATTTTAACAGTTAAACAGACAGCAACAAATGAGCTGCAAGTTTGAAGTTCTGTGTAGCATGATAACCATGTCCACATTAATAGAAGATGGTGATGGTTACACGTGTTGTACAGAGTGTCTGAGCAATGATGCAACTGCAGTTAATAAAAGTATAAAAACTACTTAAGAAAACAAAATGAATGTAATTATTTGACTAGTACAGTCTGTACAAAAAAAAAAAAAAAAATCACAGTTGTGCATATCTTTGATACATGCCGTAATCTTTGGCAACACCTCAATACAGAGACTACCAAGAAGGCCAAGAAAGAAAGAGAAAAAGGAAACACTAAAATCTAGTAAGGAACAGAACTTCACTGCCAGAGTATTAAATGCTGTATTCTCCTTGTGTCAAGGATGGTGAAAGTATACATCTTTGCTGCTTCAAGATACAAAGAAAAGCAAACCCAGCTGTACATTATTATTAAAGACATGAAAACTGCTGAAGATCAGCTAAAAATATTAAGAATTGTTTCAGTGAAGCTCTCAACTACTAGCGCCACAGCAGGATATGCTACTTGGTAAATATAACAAACAGGCAATCTGGCGACATGCAATAATTAAACAGAAACAAGAGAAAGACCCCATTTGCTGTGTGTTCTTACTAAGATGCTTTAAACATCCAAACTACCACAAATAACTTAGTAGATTCACAAACAGGGACTAAACTTGGAGAGTTCATTTGTTTACACTGCATTTCTGTAAATAAATGGAACTGCTTGACCACTGTAAGCATTTAAACAGTGAGCTGTATATTTGTAATTATTTTAGTGAACTTTCACATCCGTTAACTATTCCAGACTAAGAATCAAAATAAAAGGCATTTTTGATGAATTGGTTATTAGCTAAACCATTTTAAAATTCACCAAAATATCTCAGCAAAGGACAGAAAACATTCATGCCATACGCCATCACTGCTTAATAAGCTTTTGCATTTTTTTTAAGAATAAATTTATAGACTCACAAATAATTCCCATGTAAACTAAATTCCTTCATTTTTTACCATCAGCGTCTTCAAATTAAAAATATCTGCTCTTTTGTGAAACTAGGTTTGCAAGCAGCAGAATACATTTTTGTATTGCCACCACCTAATTTCTAGTAAACAAGTGAAGAGAAGGTAGGCTCGGTTTAGAAAGCAACCCCAGCATTCTCAGGGTTGACCATAAGCACAAACTAGGTTGTCACCTAGAGCGCCATGAAATTTGGAGGGCTCCTTTTTGGGTTAATAAAGGTTTCCAGTTTTGATGCTGGGTATCACACTGTAGCAAAATAACAGGATCCTTGCAGACTTTAGGCATTTTGGTGACAGAATGCATAAAACACGTAGAGGTGCTTAAGCGTACAAACATACTCTAAATTTTAAGTCTAAAAGTCATTTTTTTCCTCATGGACACAACTGTGCAGCATTTTCTGTAACTGTCATCAAGCTGCATGCAATGGTGATGTGATACAAGACTCAAGTATGGTGTTATTGATAACAGCCTAAAAAAAAAAAAAAAAAAAAAAAAACAACATGTACTACACACACACACACACACACACACACACACACACACACACTAAATGTACCATTAACAGGGGAGATGCTCAAGACTCCACTGACAGTTTTCTACAGCAGCCAAGTATTTACTGCAGGAAAACAGATAGTCTGTATGCAGCAATTCATTATGTTGAAAATTCTCTACATTTTTGATGTTCTAGGGAGATACTGGGTGCTTCCACCAGCACAAGGCATTCTTACACTTTTTTTTTGGGGGGGGGGGGGTCATGAGACAAAATATGCATTTTTTTTAATTCAAATATTTTATTAAATTTTCTGTGAAAAATAAAGGACAACAAATGACAAACAGTATCCTCATTCTCAAGACAAAACATTAACACAGTAAAAACTATTTACAATAAATACATAGGCCTGAAACAAAACTGCAGAAAGATACACACGTTCTTTAGTAGAAGTATCAATTCAGAAAGAGTTATGGTCCAATTGCAAGTCTCAATAAGTGCTAAAACTGTTGTCCAAGGATTATTAACAAATGTCTTTGGATAGATTCCAAGTTCTTTGGTCTTAGGTTTCTTTGATAGCCTGGTCTTTCACTGCAGACAAGAAATCCTCAACAGTATGTGGGCAGCAAAGTTTTTCATCTTCTGGTAATGCATTTTCCAATGATAGCAAGTACTGACCACAATAAATATGAATTATTCTTACTCAAAGAGTAACATTCATTCACACTGAAAAGAACTAATGATTTGGACAATAAAAAGGAATCCGTGAATAATGCTTTGAGAAAATCATCTATTCTGTTCCAATAACCCCTTAATTTAGGACAATCATTAAAAATATATGTGCCCAATCAGCTTTGGTATGTTCTGTGCATCTCGGGATGCATTAAAGGTATTATTGATTTTAACTACCTTATTTGGTGTCAGAAATGCCCTATGGAGATATTGCCAAGCAAAAATACTCCAGTAATGAGACCATGAAGTATACTTGATGGATAACAACATTTTTTGTTTTTCATCATGTCAGAAATTAAAAGAACAGCCTTTGAATATAAAAGTTCCAGTAACTTTGATTTATACTAGTCTTATAAACAATTAACATTACCAAATTTCAAAATAATGTTATTTGTAGTGAGGCTATTATGTAAAATTTCACACGAGAGTTAACATCTTTAAAATATGCATTTTTGAGAGCTGAAGTCACAGAGGAAGGCTTCAAAAGGACATGGGGCCTTTATTGCCTTCTATCCAAGTGTCACACTCAAGTGATCAGGAAAATATAAGTTTATAGGTGTAGCTGGTGTCAGTATTGGGGGGACAACAGTACAAGGGAACCGCTGCAATGCAAATTACTGGCTCAACATCGAACTTGATGCAAAGGCTGACTTAACATAGATAGCCCCAGCTTCCAATATTGTAATGTCTGTATTGCTACTGCCACTGGTCTCAGGCCTGAGCACAGACAGCAAGATCACAGCCTGTACCAGTGCCACCCAATTTGTATCAGGTACTACAATAGCAAAGGGAGAGAGGATAATCATTAAACTTGCAGATTTTTCATATTTCTCTGCATGTCCTACAGCTGACAAATTTGACAAAGTTCATGACTATCACTGGTAGAAATACAAAAGGAAATGAAGCAGGCTCCCAAAAGAATTAACTGTTAATATTTCTTGAATGATTTCTGATAGAAACTGGAGAGGTAGTAGGTCTACAAGATTCCTATGTGCCTTGGACTTAACTGTACAGCTGTCCATTGCCAAAGGCATTACAGCTAAGGAAGTGGAAGATCCCTCATTTTCCTGGCACAACAAAAGGCATTCCATAAAAAAATAACACTTTTTACCTCTTCTAACAAAAACAAAAAAAGGTGACTAATGTGAATTTTTTTGGTTTGGGTGAGGCAAGACACTGTTGATCCTGGGAAGACCCCCACCCCCGCCAAGAAATGCCTTTAAAAATGAATAGTCTGTGGCAAATGAAAAGGGGAAATGTTCACAAAGTAACAAGTGAAAACATGATTAGAAATAACTATTCTTTGGAGCTGCTGCACAGCTTCTATAAGTAGCAAGGAAGAGGCATAAGGGGAGCAGCAGAATGGAGAAAGAGAGAAAAGCTATGGAGAGTTTGGAAGTTGGTGAGAATCTGGAGAGAACTTTGTTCAGTATGGAACTTCAGAATGTTAAAAATTTCTGTATGCCAGATGTTGCAAATGAACAGTGTTTAGCTGTATCCATGGCGAAGGAAGCAATAGAGTCTGTTGAAGTAGTGCAGATAACAGAACTGGTATCAGGAGGGCTTGCAGGATGATTCAGGTGACAGTTCTGCTGCTTGGGTGACTTCCCAAAAAATTATGTGAAAAAGAATCCAGGTGATATGTCCATAGAAAATGCAGTAGTGAACACTTAAGCAACACTGACGAAGTAAAAAGAGGAATGTAGCAACAAACAGAGGATGCTGGATTTTGTGGAAACAGATAATGCAGTAACTAAAACATATGCAGCAGCGACAGCAAGAAAAAAGGAAGTAAAACTGTAAAAGGAGAAGACCAACTGTGATAATAAGATCAAAAAGTGACACTATAATAGACAGATATTACATATGGGGACAATCTAAATGTCACGAATTTTTAAGCTGAAGAAGTTCAGTGTTTTATACATATTTGAATAGGAGTCTTTTTGTGGACTTAACACTTGAAATTGATGAAGAAATTCCTTGAACTGTGCAACAAAAAGAACATTTACCCATGAAATAAATTATTTGTTTTCTGGTAGTAACTTAAATGTTAAAAAAGTTTCTTTGCAATTTAGAATTGACGAACAGGAAGAAAACAATGTTAAAAATCCATGTATGGTGTGCGTCAAACTGATAATACTGTCGAAGTCAAAGAGGACAGAAACTTAAGGAATGGTGGCTGAAGGTTGGATGCAGTTTGAAATCTGGAAAAAAAAAACATGGTGAAACACTTACCAAGTCTCATTTTTGTGTCTGGTCATAGGACATGAAGGATATACTGGCCAGCCTAATATCGTGTTTCTTTTGAGAGGACTTTTCTCATCTAATTAATTAATGATTGTAACAAGGTATAATGTAACCAGTGTGGGGAGAAATGATGTACAGCATGAAGGTGTGCACCTGAATGCAGGTTGTGTAAAAAAAAATGGGACACTTCTGGAAGGATTATCAAGAGCAAACAGTAAATAATGAAAAAGGGGAAAGTGAAGAAAATGAGAAAGGGGAAGAGTGCATCAGGTGAAGAAACTATAGAAAAAAAATATGGAGGGGAAAAATGGGGAGACGGAGTGCATGCAGGAAGAGAGATCAGGAGAAGGGATTGATATTACATTTTTAAAGTTCTAGCCAGTGAAAAATCTGATTCTGTGGATCAAGAATTATTTGTACATAACCCGAAGAAAAATTATTCAACAGAGAAAGAGTAAAAATTAAATGGAAATTAAAAAAATCTTTCCCCTAAACTTAAAAAGAAGGAAAAGCAATAAATTTCGAGTTTTTCAGTAAATGTTAATAGTAATATTAAAAACCAAGTAGAACAGCGATACTTGACTGGTGGGCTAAGTGCAAAGTAGATGTTCTGCTGTTAGAGGGTGTAATGATCCTGACAAGTGAAGACTGAGCAGAAAACTGTGGGGTGGAATGGAACTTCGGAAGTAAATGTTGTTATGGAGTGGCCGTGTGGTGTAAAAAAAAAAAAAAAAAAAAAAAAGAAGAAGTGAAAATACTGGATGCAATGATGAGAAGGATGGAAAGGTTAATTATTGTGGATATGAGGTGTAAAGAACATGTTTATAGAATTATAACATTATCTGCATATAAAACTAGCAAAGAAAGAGCATCTGTTTCATCAAATATTGGATTATGTGGCATACAACACGAGTTATAATTGCAGGGGACTTGTGACAAAGGGAAAATGTAAAAGGAAAGTGAAGAGTATGATAAAATGTGGAAAATTTGCTGCGTAGAAAAAAAAATCAATGGACTTGTAGAAGGAGTCACTTGGATCTGAAATTGATTATATTGAATTATCAGATGGCTTGGGGGGGGGGGTAGCAGAGGGTCACAGCTGTGATGTTTCTCTCCAGAGTATTTAGCAATGTGAATGATGGTGATGGAACAGAGAGTGTATATTAAAACAGGAAAGAGAATGAAAAAAATAAATGAGAAATTATGTGATGAAATTGTAGCACGGGAAGTACTGCAGTTAAGGAAGGATAATATAATCATGAAGGGCTTCTATAAAAAAATGGTCCATATGATTAACTGAATTTAAAAGTTTTTTTTTTTTTTATTTTCAATGGCAGGATGATGTCAGTGAGAAGACAAAGTGAAATATGGGAAAGTGTATAAAATGTATTGGAGAATGCACAGAACACAAGCAAATTATGAGTACTGTAGTACAGCATGTGGAAATATGCATAAAACAGAATGGAAAGTTAAAAAAAATCCAGAACAAGTAAAGGAAGAATCTGAAAAAGAAAGTACTATTAGTGAATTGGATGAAGTACTTAGGAAAGTAAATGCTGATCAGGTATCAAGCCCAGACTATATAGGATATGGCATGTACAAGAAATAAACAGACTGGCAGAGTATTTTTTAAATGTACTCAATGAATGGTTGAAGGATGGGTTTGTTTACGAAGAGGTATATAGTGGGATATTAATTTATATGGCAGAACGAAATAAAAAGTTGGAGACATCACACTAAACACAGATTATAATTTTTTTATGAGAATAATATGGAGAATGGAAAGAAGGATGACGGATACTATGGAAGAAAGTATAATAGGCATAAAAGGGAAGGGATTTCAAGAATTCTTGGCAGTTGTGATTGTAAGAGATATTAGTAAGGTGCATTTTGATACAGTAGGGCATAATGCTTTGTGAGACATTATGAAAGAGCGTGTATGTCAGCATATCAAAATAACAGAACAGTGGTAGTGAATGTGCATATTTTTTACTCAGCCACCCAAAGTGTGGTTGAAGACAAGGATGTCCCATGAGTGAAATATTGTTTGCACTGGTAATGAATGTGATGGTGTAGTTTATAACATGAAAGATGCTAGTTATGTCATGCAAACGGAGGTTGGAATTCCAGTAGTTTTGATATAAGAAGATGATACAGTTGTAGTTACCAAGATCAAAATATGGACAAGGGAAGTGTTGGTTTGTCTGAATAGCTGTTTAAAGGAAATGGGAGGGGCCTTGAATAAAGATAAAAATAAGGGTTTGGGTGATTGGTAGGGTTACCACCTGTCCCACTTTGCGAGGGACAGTCCCTCTTTGGGCGGTTGTGTCCCGACCAAAAATATTAAAAATGGCAAATGTCCTGAGATTGTAGGACATAATTATGTCCCATATTTTATGTAATAGTTGCATAAAATAGTTATTTCTGTATCTAAAATACCTAAATGTTACAAGAAACAGAAGAAGCAACGAAAGTGCTGCAAGAGTAAGCTTTTATTTAGGCAAAAAAGTAAAGTTCTATCCTTTGTACTGACCATGAATATGTGTCGGCCTGTAAAATCTGATGCGTGTCCCGAAAATGTCCCACTGTGGCCATTTGAAAAGGTGGCAACCCTAGATTGGTGAAAACTGGGGAGGAGTATTTTACAATGAATGTGACATCTTTGCTAAAGGCAATATTTGGTAAAAATATGTAGCTGTAATGGAAGGGTTAAATAAAAAAATGAAAGAAATGTGTCTGAGGAAGTATAGATTAGCATTCAAGAAACAGGTTTATCTAGTGCATGTTGCATTAATGGGGAAAAGTGGGTAAAAGAAGAGCATGAAAAATTAATACTGAGAATGTTAAAATGCAAAATGTTCTGGGAGATGGAGAAGAAAGAAAAAATATGCAAATAAAGAAATAAAAAAGAAAAAATATTAACATGGAAAATAAATTGACGAAATAAAGAAAAATAAAAGGATGTGATATAATACAATGGAATAATATTACGTAAATCCATTTACCAGAAGTGATTATAGCCATTGAAGTAAGGAAAATGTGTTCCAACATAGTAGACTGTCTGGATTTCCTATTGAGACCAGTTATCAGTAAAGGGGAAAATGCCATATAAAAATAAAACAAGCACAGTTAAAAGAGTGTATTCTGTAGGGAGGAAAGGACAGCAGTATGTTTTTTTTTTTAATGTAAAAGACTGGAATAAGTGGTGTGAAGAAATATTTTGACAATATTAATGACAAAACATAGATATGACTTAGAATTAAGATGCTAGAAGGGTAGACTATTTTATGTAATCCGCAATTTATGTCATGAAAGAACAGATTTGTTTAGTGGGAAAGTGATTTTGGTAGATGCTGTGAAAAATTAGATTGTGGAAGGAGGGACAGGGGTCAGTTATGGAATAAAAACAATGAGAAAAGTCAAGAACAGCAGCAACAACTGAATGACACCAGAGTATCTGCTCATTCAACTACAGATCAAAATTCCCAAAGGCAGCTTAGAGCCTCTTCATAAATCTTTGTTTTGCATTTTATCTCACATGTATGCATAGTGCATTACGAAAAGGAGGAAGGACCATGACAGTTGTGAAAATTTTTGCCTGCCAACAGTCCTAACACCTGCTGCTATTGACCTTCGGTTACTGCTGGATTTCTCTTACCAGATCTTTCTATCCCCAGAGACAGAAAAGTTTTAAGCTTCTACCTTTAAAACCTGTTCTCTGCAACAATTCATCTTTTGTGGCAACTCTTTAAGGATTAAATAAACGTGTACATTTGCTCATTGGAGATAAAAGCGGAGAATACCAGTACTGCACAGGGAAAGCAACACTCAAAGGATGGTGACAATTCCTGGAACTATTATCATAGCCACCAACAGATGTTGGCTGTTTTTTTCTTTCTCTCCAGCAAACTCTTAACAGTAGAAAAGGTCTTCCTCTTTACCAAAATGTGCAGCTATATCCATTCACTGGATGGCAATGATTACTTTATCTGCATTACACTACTGTAATACATCTGGGATTGCTTATTTTCAATAATCCTTTGAAAAGGAAAGGCCTTCCTCTAGCCCAATCACACATCTAAAAAGATCCATGGAAAGTTTACAAGTACTGATATAAACCCTTACACCCTCCAAGTATTGGGACTTTTATCTTTTAGCCTGTACGAAAACCCAAGTTTCCTCAATATGAATTGAGAACAACCACAACAATATGAAGAATTCCATGAATCATACCTCTTGAAGGAACAGTAAGCACTTTAGAAATGCTACTACAAAGTCTGATATATTAAAGACACATACAAGCAAACTAATGCAAGTTAACTTTATTAACTTAAGCTGGTTTGGAAATCAGTGATGCTCACATCTGCTTCATGTAACCTTGGTTTGAGCCCCACATCCACCATGATTTGCAAATTGTACAATTCTGCCCAAGCTCTTAAAGACTCTAATTCATTAACTCTGGAACAAACTAATGCCATCATCAGATTTTTACATTTTATCTAAGCAATATAACTACATATTCAAAACCAGCAGACTAAGTTAGCAGGGTGACTCATACAGTTTTCACCTTGAAAAGACAGTGAAGAATAATTTGTGAAAGGTACCAATTTGAACACAGCTTAGGACATAAAAGTATTTCAGGTCAAACAAAATATGTTTACATCACTAACAGGGCACCTTTAAAAGAATACCTTTAAAGAACATCTAAGCACTTTCAAATGTAATTATATAATTGACAGCATAAAACATGGAGAAAGATGACAGAATTGATGGCATGAATACAAGGCTCACACTGGAAAACCTAAGATGAAATAACAGATGCAGCTGTCTACCAAAGTAAACTAACAGTGGAGACCAAACAACTTAAGAGCTTTCTTCTTCTTCTCCCCATTTCTAAAAGCCTGAAGGAAACCACTAAGTGTGGCAGATGTGACCAATGTAAATACATTTTGGAGGAAAAAATGTATTCATTTGAACAACAATATCAAATCCACTACTTATATACAAGATGGGAACTGTTCCAGTGAGGGACAAGTCTATATATCAGTTTGTTCTACTTGCCCAGCTTTTTATGTGGGGAAAACTGAGACATATTTAAGAAAGTGTATTTTCAAGCATAATTATGACATTTCTACATGTAATGAAAACAATGCCCTTTATAGGCATTTTATCTTGTGTACAAATTTTACTATTTTTTTTAATTTATTTTTTTATTAGAAAAGCTGCTGCCCAATCTTAAAGGTGGCCCTTGGAAGGACCTTATTGAAGCTAGAGAGTGCTATCTTGGCAATTAAGACTAGATGCTACTCGTAACGATAGTGCCTCTATTGTTCCTATATTGAAGAAAAAAGCTCTTGAGCTGTAAAATACTTTTCAATAGTACTTTTTTTATTATAACAACTGTTTGTACATATTCTTAGATGGTTAACACATACATTCAGTTTTTACAATATACATATCGAGACTATCAATACACAATTTTTGTTTTTAAGAACGAAAATGTTAATTTACGCATGAATTTATGTATGAACTGACTTTCCTAAAATTTGATTATTTCATTCAATTAACTAATTATTCAATTCATCTGATTTTATATATATCTATATCTATAGAGAGAGAGAGAAAAAGAGAGAGATATATATATTAGTTTAGATCTTTTCTGCTGTTTTTTTTTTGTGTGTAATGTATTATCGTGGAGCTTTTCTCCCCGGGCCTCCACTGAAAACGGGCTTTCGGGCCCAGTGGACTTCCCCGGTTATCAAACTGGAAATAAATAAATAAATAAATAAATATTGCATACACACATCACACGCTAGTTCCTGACATTGCAATATTACATTCTGATGAAGACCATACTGTTTTTTTGGATGAAAAATAGGGAGTGAATTCTGTACTTAAAACTTGTTTGATTGAATAAAATATTTTTGGCTACTTTACTCTTGGGCTTCCTTTCTGCAAGTGGCCTGGCTTGCTGCGAGCTTCCTTTGGTTGATTTACTGGTCATTTTCTGGATTCAGCTGTCACTTACTCAGAGAACACCAGTATTTACTACCCTGACTGAGCTTCCCTCAACCATGTAAAACAAACGTAATGGCTGGCTTACAATTCTGCTTTCCCCTGCCTATCACAAAAATGATCAAAAGACTTGCTTCTTTTTATGGGATACATTACACAAAGCGTCAGGAATACAAGATACTCAACACAAATTAACTGTATTTCTGGCCTATGATGTTATGGTACCCCTGATAAATAGGCAGTACAAAACAGTTTTCGATCCCACTAATTATCAGATCAGTGGACTGCTTCAAGCACTTAAACTGGTAGGAAAATGACTGGAAGTACTGGAAAACAAATGCTTGGGGTAAAATAGTCACCATTAGAGTCATCCATTTCAGAAAGCAGGCCATTATCAAAGCCTGATCATCCACAAAGAATTTTACTACTAATTTTACATGTATTAATAAGCAGCCAAGCCACATGAAACATACATCTTGCTGGATGGAAAACAGAAAACACAAGAGGACTGCAATGCAGCTGTGTAAATTTTCAGAAAAGATGAAGCCAGACTCCTGCCTTCAGTTTGTGTATGCACATGTGGGTACTCTTGTATATGTTGGTCTTTGGAGAATGCATCTCTCTCATATATTTATCCTGTCCCTCAATTTTTTTGATTTTCTGGAAAATCACAGAGGATTACAGACAAGCCAGTAATACTAGTTATTAAGAGCTTCATATTTCTAATTGTTCAGAAAACACATGCATTAACTGGGTTAGAAAAAAGGAATTTCCAGTCTGTTATTATATGGTGGTTAGAAGGAATTTGTCAACAATGGTGTCAAACTCTCTAATAACCATATCATTCTGGAGTGCCATTTATTATGCAAAGTGCCGTCATGTTTTCTTTACAGAAGTGACAATGTTCCATTTCCTAATGCACCATTGCAGTGTATAGTGTAGCCCTTGATGACATCAGCTGTTGAGTGAATGACAGCACCCAGCTTGCAGTTATTAACCCAAACATAATAGTACCTAAACTTGCAAGTGGTTTGGAGATCCAACAAATAAATACTGAACAGGAGTTGTCCCAGCACTGAGGCATGAGGAATGACTCTAACCACATTTTTACTTTGAGGTGGTACCAGATAGTTTAATTACATGGCTTCTTTAAATTAGCCAACTTCCTCTCAGTCTTACAATATGGGCATGACTCAAACAAACATTTCATACTATTCAAAATATTTTCTGAATGTGCATTACAAGTGAGACTGAAGCGACATCTCACTACAATTATTCATTTTCAGCTTACAAGGAGTTTAATTTCTGATTTTTATTTGAAAAAAACTTTGTCCACCTGTGTAACCAGAAATTCAAAGAGGTGAAATACATTTTGTATAAAAATCTGATGCTAGGCTAAAATCCTAACCCTGCAGCAATAAATCAAATGCCATCAACAGCTCTTCAGTAAATGTCACAGTCAATGGATTTATAGGCGGACACTTGCCAGACTATTGCAGACCGAATACATCAGATGCATGGGGTATTTTACTTGTGTTTCTGTCACAGAAGCATACCAAGGAATGCTAAATATGCTATAAATAGCAGCCAACAGGAATGTCAAAAAGTTTTGGACAACACAACCCACTCTTCTGAAGTTAAAGGAATTTTAAAACATAGTGAAATGAAATATAAAAGTGGATAACACATCAAGCTCATTACCTCGTTTAAGCTACGACAGCAAAAATAAGTCCCTTGGGAAAGGGCAACTAAAATGCAGCTACAATTAACATTCAAAGGCTACTCACATCCCTTCCATTCTCCACCAAGCAAGACAAATCGGAATAGTACAGCAGAGTCTGGGCCCTAGTAACCTTCATAACTGGGAAAACTGGCACCAATGTCAGTAGTACAGAAGGGCTGAAGACAGGGTTATACTACTTGGAGCCGAAGCAGGAGTTAATGGCAGATTCAGTGGCTCCAGAACACACATTAGGAAAAGGAACGTTTTCTTGCTGTCCTGGATACAGAAGGGGGGGGGCATCCAACTCCGTTTGCATCTTGACCACTGCTCTCATCTTTTCCCAGTCTGTGCTCCTCATTTCTGCTCTCAGAAGTAGAAGCAGAGTCACGGGACAGTATTTTTTTCTTCTCTCCTGCAAGGGTCATGAGCCATACTTCTCACACAGATTTCACAATCACAGGTGCCATCTAAAATGTTCCACACCTCTTCTTGCAATGAATCTTCCCATCTTCCTGCAATGACTCTTCCTACTTTCCCATGTTTTCAAACACTGCACTATTATTACTACTGAAGATTACACACATGCATAACTGTTGTATGTGTAACCCAAATCTGTATATAGTGCATATTTAAAACTACTGCTCATGTATGAACTTCAGCTCCTATATTGTAACAGTAATTTTTGGCCATTTGTGCCTAGGTCGTACCCAGCTGTGGTCCTCCCAAATTCTTTATATGCTAGATTAAGATGAAGCAGGTTGTCAAACCCAATCTTAATAACACAACTGCCTTAATTTTCAATTCAGTACACTGCAACTGAGATATTCATTCTGGCAGCAAAGATAAATTACTGGTTTATAAAAATCTTCAGGTAAAATAGGGGAGAAATAGTAGGGCAGTTCTTCGGCAACTGAAGAATCATCTTTATTCCCTTAATCATCTCTAAATAGCTTTACTGGAAAAGCTACCAACAAATGACCATTCAAAATGTTCCAACTACACCTGGGTATAACTATCTGCCCCACACATGCATTTAATTACATTAAAATCAAGCTATAAAACCACAAAAAGCCTGCGTTTAAAAATTGAGAGCACAGAATTTAAAATTAGCACAGAAGCCAATGCGCACACAAATATCTAAGGTCTGTTTTTTTCTTCATTTTTCTGAAGACAGCACTACTTGCAAACAATTTGCAAAGCCCAGTTTCAGTTCAGGTACCCATAAACAAGAAATATCTACAGATGTCTGGCTTAATGGCCTCTGTAGCATACACTACCCACCACTTCAGTTGTGGTTCAGGGCACTGGAAAATATCTTTTAAGAACAGGGAGATAAACAACTTGCAACAGTTAATGCTGATTCAATAGTGAATATATGAAGCACTTAAATAATTTTAGAGAGGTTCCTATATACACACAGCTCCCTAGCTCTAAGGTCAGTCAAAGGTGAGTTGTGTACATACATAAGAACAAATATGTATCTGCCCATTAAGTTAAATGTATCTAAGTTTCCATAACACTGGACAGCAGAGCTTCATGAAAATGTGTGCTAAAAATTATTTGGTATAAGCAGTAACCATAAAAAATCATGGTAATCATACAAAAAACAATAAATCTGGTACTGGCATTTTTGAAAACAAGTGAAAATATGCTAGCATGTCAGATTTAATTACTGCCAAAAACTTAGAATGTCAGAACTGAGTTTCAAGAATAAAAAGTAATTCAGACATCTGCGTATGTAGCTTATTTGCTGGACCTATAGCCTGCTGCATGACTCCCTACACAAATGACATTACTGCTATACAGTTTCTTCCTGTTTGGGATCATGCCATCATTGATGTAAAACAATTTTACGATGACAAAACTGTCATCTGACAATACAGATATAAAAAGACCACGCTAAGTTTTCAATTATGTCTAATCAGATTTTTTAAACAGTGGTCCTTTTTTTTCCTTTCATGCTCCCTTTGTATTTTCTCTAATATTTTGAGGACAGAATTACTAGCAATACATTTAAGACCGGATTCAATCCAGGTGTCTAATTTCTGATCCTCCCTGACTGAAAAGTCAGGGTTGTGCTCAGTGAAAAAAAGGAAAACCAATGAACAGTACTTAAAAGCAACAATTTATCCTCATCCTTTCCTATCCACCTGTATTACTGCAACCCTTTTTCAGTGCAGTAGTAAACATACATACAAGTTACAACAGCAACAATGAGTTTATTCCTGAAAACCATTTTAAGATGCATGCATTTCCAGCAATCAGATAACTCAAAACAGGACAATGACACTTATTTTAACAAGCCAACTAGTAACATTTTTAAATAGCCAGTTCTCACCTTGTAAACCGTACACAAGGTTGAAGGATAAGACTGAAGCTTTCATAAAAATAAAATGAAGATTGTATCAAAAATCCAGGTCTATATGGAGAAGTACGTCACCAATCCACTGTCAATTGTGTAAGCCATACTGCCAGACTCTTGACTATTTTTATTTATACAACTCAGATGAAAGGAATACTAAAGCTAATCTAAAACACACAGTTGCCATGTTACAGTAAAATGCAATAGTGTTTCTGTCAAGTGTAGACACTTTCATTCTGCAGGCAATGCATGGGTATATTCAACATGCTTGCAAAAAAATTACATTAGCATTCAAAAGAAAAAAAATGCATGCTGTTGATTATCTGGGCACATAAAAAAAATACGCATCATGGAGTGAACAGAACAAAGAACAAAATGCCTTCTTCCAATTCTCAGATAAGGTCAGTGAAACATTTTTTTTTTTAAATACAGAAGCATCAACATAATACATAAAAGCCTGGCAATAAACCTGTGAACTCTGGATGCAGTCAATGGTGAAACTGGGAGCCACATCTTCCTCCCAAAATAGTGACCAAACGAGTTACAAAGGCAGGAGTAGATGTAAATGCCCTCTGGGTGCAGTAATAACTTGCTGCATAACAGACACTGAAACCCTGTGTAAAGTAGCTACTAAAAAGGGCAATGCAATAAATTGACAGTGTGACCCCCCCCTCCCCAAAACCTATAGAAGCTTCTTTGTTCCTAGGGAAAGGGAATCTGAAGATGAGCATTACTGAGATTCAAAGTATCCATCTGGGTCTGAGGAATCAAAAGTGGTAGCAGGGCCTTTAATAGAACATTGAGTTTGGGAGCGTTTTCAAGTGTTTAGTTCTGAAAGGTCCAGGACAGGTCTCCAAGCCTTTCCTTTCACAACACAAGAAACATCTGAGGAGAATCCCTCATTTTACTCTTTGCTGAGGAAAATGTACTATCCTTAGTATTCAAAGTTCCTGAAGAATTAAAATGTACTTTTTTGGCATAGCAGCACCTACAGTTTTTTGTTTCTTTATGAACTGTAGTTTGTAACCTTAACATATAACCTGTAATCCCCATTTGTCCTTTGTAACAGATGTCCCAATTTCTTAGGTTACTCATACCAGGATTAGCAAGATGGAGGAGTTCTAATAATATTTTGTCTGACGGAGCCCTGAGGACACCTCCTCGATCTTCTCCTTGACTTGAACAAGGAAAGCAATTTGGTCATTTGTGTCTGGCACCTTACTGCCCTGAAGACCAGCGTGGCAGATGTATATAGCTTTTCCCCCAACCAGTCCACTCTGCTTTGTGCCTACTTTGTCAGTGTCGTAACCAGAAGAGGAAAACATTTTTAATTCCACCTCTTCAATTTTCTCACAAAAAGGCTTCCTTTTCCTTTTAACAGAAAGGACTCCAGAAAAGATGAATCCGAGCTTGGCTACAAATTACGTAATGCTGGAAAAAAAACCCTGATCAAAGGAGATCCACTGTTCAAAAATAACTTGAGATACGGTGGATGGATGTCTGAGCATTAGATGCCTGCAGTAAACCTGGGCCAGGTAATGAACTTCTCACCTTGTATGCACTTTAATTGCAATGTCCACCTTGGACATTCAAACCAGTGGAGGGGTTCTGTGACTCACTTCATAGTCAGCTAAGTCCTCTTTTACCAAATAGGTGGTTGCTTCTCACCTTCTCAGGATTATGAAGGGACTTTAACCACATCCATTCAAAAAAGCCAAACCATTGTCATCACATGGGTGGGACATGCACTTTTGCCTTGGCATGATAGCCACCAACTGGACTCTTGTCAAAAAGCCTTGGGACTCAGAACTACAGGACATGGGCTTAGCCTCATCAAGGTCTAGATCCTCAAACTGAGGAAGAACTGATGCTGACGTTTGATCATCCATGTCCATTTCTGCTTTATATCCAGTCTGCTTGGAAGTGGGTTAGGGATGTCAAAGATAAAGGTGAAACTTGAGGATTCCATGACGGATCAGGTGGAGTTCAAGCTTCTTCCAATCTAAGATGTTTTATAGGGAATCACTGTTACTTCTCAGTTTTAGCGGTAAATCTTTAAAAGATATTAAAGATATTCAAACAGTATAGTCTGGCCCTAAGCAAAACACAGAATGAGTATTAGCACCTTTGTGGGGAAATCTGCTGATCAAAGAACATCTAACTTTCTTAAGCCCCAAAGTATTTAAAGATACTAGGAGAACTGAAGACTGAGAACAAGGCTACCCAAAAAGCACCAACTACCTCAAAAGTAGCTATAGAAGTTCCACAGTGAGGTACTTATCTGCTCTGAGCAGGCCGTATCAAGCTACATTATGAATGCAATGAAATTCATGCACAAGGTGTGAACTGCAACAAGAAATACTGAAAATGGTAAGGCTAGGTATTGGTCTTACAATGGGAACATTCTGACATTCCTGATGGATGAAGACCACCTCTAGCTTCAACTGCTATGCCTTTACTTCCCAGGTTTCTCTACCACTGGTGACAACATTGATTATTACACCTTACTTTTCAGCTTTTTTGGCATTCTTCTGACACACCACCCCTGATACTCTGTGTCAATTGACTGCAGCCCCTCTGACTGTAGTTTTGTTCTCCTCAGTCTTCTCTTCTCCTTAACCACCCCTCCCAGATACCTGAAGCTGTTAACCTGTTCCCCTATTTTCCCATTTCTATCTCAATTCTTAGCTTCTTCCAACTTCCACCATTTGCTGCCATTACAATAGTCTTACTTGTACTGAGTTTCATCCAATGTACATTCAGTTTTGCATTCCATTCCCCTATCCTTTGCTGGAGTCCTTGCTGAGAGTCTGCTTGTAATGCCACATAGTCAGCGTAAAGAAACTTTGTTGATCTGTTCCCTCCAACCTGTTTGCTGATGTAGTCTATTAGTATGAACAGCAGTGGACTCAGAACTGAACACTGATGCACACCTATTCCCACAAGAAAGCCCTCTGTGAGACTGAATACTGTTCATAATACAGTCATTTCATTCTCGTACACAACCAGCAGTAATATATACCAGTGCTTCTGGTACTTTGAACTACCGCAGGACTGCCCCAATTGGCTTTCCTGGGACCATGTCATATGCTTTCTCCAAGAGTAGGAGTGCAAAGTTGGACTCTCTCTCCTCATCTTTGGCTTCATCTAAACTAACTAATCAGTCTCAGAATAACTCTACAACTGGGTTAACACAGACATGAACAAAGGAAACCCCTTGGAAGAGGTACATCTGGACTTCAGAAAGGATAACTGTGCTGTACAGACTGCACACACGGTCATCTTCACTGTTGACGGTCCATAAAATGCAGACTTACTAAATATTTTGAGTAACAAGAGGACTCTTGCCCACGATGGCACAGATTACAGATGTGGTCATGGTACTGAGCATGCCCTGTTTAGTAGGCTATCAGATAAAAAATCTTGCTTTACCTTTGGATTTGATCAAAGCATCTGATACACTGATTCATGCTGGAGGCCCTGCTGCCTTGGGCAACATGCATACCTGTACAGCTCTACTGAAAAAATACAAACAGTATTCAATGGGAAAATAACGTCAAGACTCATTTACCTGAATTCTTAGGTAATGATGTAGGAGTACTACACACCTCACATAGTGGGGCTTTTACTTCCCCTCTGTGTGATAAATGGGGATGTTTGAGGGCAATATTTGTTGTATGAATTACTAAAATATGGTATGAGTAATGAGTAAAACCAGCCCTATGTCACCTGGCTCAAAAATAATTTGATCTAAATTCTAGTTTATAAACTTAAGGAAGAAAATTTTTCACCTCCAGGAGAGAAAATTTCAGTTTTATGGGTATCATGTTAGACCATTAACTACTCAACTTTGAGGGTCATAACAGGAAAGAAACACACACAGCCTAAGTTGCACAGCTCTGTTAATGTCTAATTATAACCAGAGTACATATTGCTCATGCAATTAACAGGCGTGGGGCAAAGTAAACTAAAAAAAAAAAAAAGTTACTACTTACTACACATTCTGCAGAACATTAGTACAGGCATCTCCAAATTAAATAAGCTTGCTGAGATCTTGCAGTTATTACAGAACAGTGCATTTCTAATTTTGTACAAGTGTCCAGCTTTTGCAGCCATTTTCCATTAAATTTATTCCACTGTCCATTCATGTGAAAACTACCGATGCATTGTACCTTTGTGCAATAACATGCTTAAAGGGAAATTAATTTCACAAGATCAATGCATATGAAGTCAGTCCTTCAAAGATATACAAAGATTTTAATGTCTCCATTTCTGTAAAAAGTGTTGAGGACAGTATATGTCAGAATTCAAATCTGTGGTAAAGTATGCTGTCATTTGTGAATATGCAAGAATGTCAACGTTTCCAAAGTATAAATCTGTATAGTGTAAAGACACCCTAAAATTAAATGCAACACACCCCTCACTGACCTCTGTCGCTACTCCGGGTATGCTCCCCAAGTTTTTAAACCCACATCCAACTGGAAAATTAAACCACTTTATTGACGCAGGATACCCTATCTCCTCTTCAAGAAAAGACACCCTAAAATGAACATATGTACAGTCACTGGTGTAGTGTTCGACTTTGTTTTGTCCTGCTCTAACTGAACAGCGCCCCATACATCACCACACTCCCTCTCCTCTCCTTTTTTCATATTCCTAAACTATCAAGCTACTTTTAGCAAGTTAGTAAACTGTGACACCTTCTTGTTGTCCATCACCTATATTTGTCTAGAACCGCAATCTCTCCATATTTATTTATTTTCTCTAGTCCTACTCTTCCTTCACCCCTACTTACCTCCCCACTCAGTACTATTTCCTCCCTGCCTACTGTTATCTACCCTAACATTCAACAGTTGTTTCAAACCAGCCAGCATTTCTCTCATCTAATCCTCACACTGCACTACTTTCCATCCGCAAAAATACCTGGATGATTGTTTTTTGTTGCAATCTACAAGACCAGGGCCAGTCCGCTCCATGTGACCTTGCTGTGCTCAGGCTCACTCCGCTCCCCTAGCCTACCTCCAATCCCACCCACCCCCATATCAGTTACATTTATACATCTACTAACCCCTCCCCAGCATCTCTTGCACCCCACCACTACTTCTAACAAATCTGGAACCATACCTAATAATTTAAGTGACCACGTACCCACCTATACTAACAGAACCATAACCCATACCTGTAAAAGAAAACACACTTATAAAAACTTAAAGCAATTTGTCTAACTTCAACCAACAATTTAACTAAAATCTATGAACTGGTCCCTACTAAAATCCCTACCATTAGATAATGCAGTTAGCCACTTCATCAAAACATTCCTAGATACCCTCAACAGCCTAGCCCCCCTCCGCACAAAAAGAATAAAAGCAAATCATGCTCCTTTGCTAACCAAAGACACCAAAATCCTACCAGTAATAAGAGACAAAGCCTGGCATAGATGGCAACAAATGAAAAGTGAACCAAATTACCAAATGTACAAACAACAACTAAGCAACAAAGCAAACAAAATAGTTAAAGACAAAAAGCACAATTTCTCTTACCCACTACGCTCAAACAAAAATACAAAAAATTTCTGGTATACCATCTCTCATCTCCTTAATCCCGGAACCAAAGAAAACCCACCCCCTGCCACCAATAAAACCCCATCCCAAATAGCTTCAACTCGCATTTCATTAACAGCATTCTTAATCTACTCAATTCCTTCAACCAGCCCTCAAACTCCCATGCTAGTCAAAACTCCATCACCTCCCAACCTACTACTGAACCCTCCTCCTCATCTTCCCATCTCCCTCAGGATACTACCACTACTCTTCAACTTCTTCCTCTCCTTACTCTCCAAGCAATACCTACTCACCACATACATAGGTTACTCCTCAAACTAAAACCTTGCTCTCCCTCAGCAGACAGTCTCACAACAGTGTATTTAAAGCTCGCCGCATATGCCATAGCTTATACAGTAAGTATAATCAACCACCCCCCTACACAAAGGTGGTAAATCCTATGACATTACAAACTATCTTCCCTATCCAAACTATTAGAAAAATGTATACATAAACAGCTACTTAATCATACCCTGCAAAACAAATTACTTACCCTACCCAGCACAGCTTTAGACCATCACATAGTACAAGTACTGCATTAGTCTCCTTCACAGATACAGTCAACAAAGCCAGAGATGCCGGTCTGCTATCATCTGTAATACTTCTCGATCTATCCAAGGCTTTCAATACCGTTTCCCACCCCATACTACGACAACAACTCTCTAACCTCGGTCTCGCCCTTACTTCTCAGTTATGGTTCTGCAGTTACCTTCCTGACATTAAAATAAATCATACACTTCTGTAGCACAAAAGCATGTTATATGCAGTACTGCATTTCTGTAGGAGGCACTGGACAGCAAGACTGAAGTATTACTAATGACATCAAGGAAGGAAAAGCTAATGTCTGCAGACAATTTACAAAACAGACGAAAAGGACTTCAGAAAAAAAATAATAAATGTTAACTCACTTTAACAGTGGATCTGACTGGAAAAAGTTTAAAGTATGCCACTACAGAGGGCAAGAGAAGAACACTAAGGGTTATGACCAGCTTTAGAACACATCACATGCAGCGTTAAAAGGGAGATGTTAAACCTATTAGGATGTTGGCACGTGTAGCCTCAGAGTGGAGTTTTTAACTATTACATAACCTCTGTGTACAACCATTAGGAAGATCCTATTTTGGAATACTGTGCAACAGTGCAAACAAAATCCACCCTAAATGGAAGGAAAATCTTGCAAGCTAATGTGCACAGTGGAAAGCAAGACAGGACAGGACAGTGACAAACAGCACTGTTACACAACAAGTAGGTGGAGTTCAAGAAAAGAACTTAAGGCAGAGAATAAAGGCAACAGGTAGCACCTAGAGAAAGCTGATTTTAATTTAAGGAAAAAGTATTTTTTGAATAAAGCACTAGGCATTAGAAGATACAAGAGAAGAAAATGTAGGTCTACATACGAGTTGGCCATCACAGAGACAGGGTAACAATAAAACCATAGATGGCCTTCTGTCCTCATCCTTATATTTATCTTTGTACTCATAATACAAGAAACAAATCTTTAGTACCATCATGCAAAATTTCTGCCTGTATGCCTAGACATGGAAAAAGTGATGCTAGCCTAAAATCTGCTGATCAAAGGGAATACTAAAAACTTCTCTTGCCCCTGTACCACCATTTGATATGCAACATGTGCTGAACAGGTCATATTAAAAGTTATTAGCCAAAACAGTCTGTTTAAGTTACAAATGGACACTGTAGCATTTATATACTTGTAAAAAAAAAAAACAAAAAACAAAAAAAAAAAATCTTAGCAGTCAAGGATCACAGACCCATCTGGTCTTACTTCTTCCATACCCTGAATGAATTACTGGTAAGCAGCTTTCAAACCAATATAATACAAAGTCCAGACTCAGTGCTGTTTGAATAAATTATGTAAAATTTCAGGCCACTTGCTAAAGACAGTAACAAGAATGCACACTATCTACAGTCATCCATTTTTCCATTGTTGGCACAGCCTGTAGTTTGTTATTTAAGCAGGCAAAGTTGCATCACCAACTAATACTCAACTGTTGTGTGTGTATATTATATATTACACACATACACAAAAGCGCACACACACACAGCTAGAATACAAAAACACCCACAAAGTTCATATGAAATGGCATTAAACAAGTTTGTACAGGAAAATAGATTGACTGAAGGTATGCAAAAGCCACCCCAGGCTTCTTACAGATGTACACACATCCCCAGCCAAGATGACAGAATGCTACAGAGCATACCTCAAAAACGTCCAGAATTTTGTAAAATGTTCAAATCTTTGCCTCATTTTTGGCCTTTTCATCAAAACATTTGTGTTTTTCTGGCAAATTGGATGACTTGAAGTCATTAAATAATAAGAGGAGTTTTAAAGTTTCTATCCATTAAGGAAATCCATGCTAATGTCAAACCTGTTATTCTAGCACCCAAGTTCATAAACTATATTTAAAAATCATTCCTTGACTTAGGGATTTTATCGCCCCCCCCCTCCCCATTATTTTTGGCTTCGCTAGAATCCGTTTGTTAACAGGTATGCTAGGCAGGTACAAGAGTACAGAAATTGATCCTACATGCTTAAAATGCTCTACATAACTGGCAAGGATTTGAGTCAAAATGTTAAAAAGTTGCACTACAAGTAGAACAGTCACAGATATACCTTGGGAAAAACATCAGCAAAAAATTAGAGACATAGTTTTAAAAGCTGTGAAAGTTTACAACATTTCTCAAATTAAAATATAAATCTGACAAATCTGAACCCAAATAAATTCATTGCCAGTACTACTGTTCCATGATATCAAAGCAAAGCAATTTACAATTGTTTTGTGGTTCACAGTAAGGTAGCTTTTAGAAGTACCGGACATGCTGCTACAGGAACACATAACCAGCATCTCCAGCCATTTACAGACGTTTTTGTGCCTCTCACATTCTACAACCACAGACAAGCATGATACACTACCAAGGCCAAATATCAAAGCCAGGATTTTCATTATAAATGTACACATCCTCAGACACCAAGCAGAATCAAACACATTAACCAACTTGTCAAATTTAGGCTAAGAATGACAGATATAGCTCAATTTTTTACCATCTGAATGCAGAAAAAAAATACGGATACAAATTGTTTTATTCCGATTCCCAGAAAAGAATGCACACTGACTTTTCTATGCACATCAGAGAATCCTGGGGGGGGGGGGGGGGCATTCTCAACTGAACAGAAAAAGATCAACACGGGTTTCCAAAAAACGCATTTTTCAAATTAAAAACAAACATAGGAATACAATTTTTTAAGTGATATCCCAGCCATAAAAATTAACAATTTGACTTTGAAACACTCAAAACAGACCCCCTTTAACACTGGAAAACAATTACTTACCAGGTTTGACCATTTTTAGTCGTATGGGTTCACGAAAGTGTCGGATAACAGCCAGTGTGTCACGGCTTGTTAGTCCACTAACAGGAGTTCCATTTACTTCAAGAAGAACATCTCCAGGGCTTGGCACTTTACCAGTTAAACAAGTTATTCCATCCTCTTTCACTCTGCCAAGATACGGAAATTCTCCAAATTCTGCTCCTCCTTGGATTTCTACAACCATATTAAAATCACCAACATTTCCCCATGAAACAGAGCATTCTTGCACTTTACCAATCCAATGTTTCTTTTTCTTCAAGGTTTTTGACATTATTTTGCCTTGGGTTATGTCAGTCTTTACAAGATAACTTGTTTGGAATAGTCAGCAAGGGTAAGTCAGAACTGTCCTCAAAACACAATGCAATAAAATCAATACTCGGTCTTGCCCAAAGATTTTCTGCAACGTAGTTCATAACAAACCCTCTTACCACAATGCTAAAGACTGGAGAAACAAAACATCCACTTTACAGCTGGACAGCAATATTTCCAGGGATGGAAAATATCTTTTTCTCCCCTTGGGACTTTTTCCCAGCATAATATTTGAATAATTTTATAACTTCATTAATAATTTTGCTTACTGTAGCTTCCCAAGTGCCATTTTCACAAAATGCCACCCAAAGCTCAGTTTCACCATTAGAAAAAAAAATTAACTTTTCACTTAAAGTGCCAAATTTTGTGTGTAGTGGTCTTCATTTATAAATATCTCATGCTTAGCACATTTCATGAGCACAAATTATTAGTATACAGTTCCATCTTCAGAAGGGAAGCCAGATGATGTAGAGAAGAGACATCCCACAGTTCAGATGCAGAATCTTTCCCAAAAATTAGAGAAATGCAGTGGAGCCAGATTTTGAAAGCTCTATACAGACAGTTTGCTTTTCAAGTGAAAATGAAGTTCTTCATTATGAATGCAACTCATATTTTAAAATTCCTCCATTTAAATACTTTTTCTTCAATAATTAAAGTGCCCTTTATATCTAGTAAACTAGTTATTCAGTTTTGTTTCTGTGAGGCAAAATATAAATTATCCCTCAATCTGTATTCCAATTAACAATACAAAAAAAAAAAAAAAAGAGAGAGATGTTTCTTCTAAAAAATGTACCTTTATGTTGTTGAATACGAAGAAATAGTTATCCACCCAGCTTTTGCCAAAAACTGTATCTCGAGATCCTGAATTTACCAGATAATGCAGTACGCAAAATATAAGACAAATTACTGCACAAGTGCCATGCTGAAAGATGCCAAAGTATGCAGTACCATCATTGTTACTCTCAACAGGTGGATTACTGAGAAATTACAAACAGATGAATGCTATAAAATGGGACACAGGATACATGTTAAGAGATTAGTAAGCCACCTCAGTAACTGATAACAGAAAAGGCAATTCACTAGGGCACAATGAATCTATATCATTTCATGTATTAACCATGCTGTTAACATTCTTGTCGGTGAAAGAGGCCACTGGCCCCATCTCATTCATCTGAATGTACAGTTAAGTCTTGCAGCATTAATGACTCTATTGGCTGTGCATTAAACAAGCACAGTATTAACCAGATTCACACTCTACCAGACTGTAAGAATTGGAGCTATGTCTGAAGGTCTCCAGACAACAAAAACGAAGTTACTCCCAAGTTGTAAAATGGAACTACTTATGAACACAGATTCCCAAAACTCTTTGAGTACACTGGCAGAGCATTCTCATAAGGTACACAAGGTGAAGGTTTTGAGTAGGAACGCACACTTTGGATAGCATGTCCGGCTAGATTCTGGGAATAATACAAAACTGAAGTGTTCTGAAAGGCCTTACTTTAGAACTATTCTCTACCACCATGGGTTGCTGTAAATAGCTATAAGCACAGTGGATCCTTGGCAGAAGCTTTCAACTTTGCTGCTAAAACGAAGCATGGAACAGGCAGATAATCTTATCAGTCTTCCAAAAAGCTGCTGGGATAAGATGATGTAAACAGGAAACCTCAGAAGTAGTGCCTCACTAGGCTGCCAACAACTTCACACAGCAATCCTCTCAGACTGTAGGATATAAAAGATGCAGAACAAATTCAAGGAATCTGAAGTCCTCTTGACATAAATGTCACTTGATCTCGGGATACAGATATCATCTGGTTGCTCACTTAAAACAATGAGAACACAATGAACCTATGAAGGAAAAAAAGAACACATATTTAAAAACTTGCTTGTCAGATCTGTCCTACACAATCTGCAAGCCATTTCAAATAAAAAAATCATACCCTTAAGCAAAAGAAAAATAAATGCAACATATTTCAACTATAGTTATGTGAAAGAAACAGCACAGTACAGTACAGGAAATCACAGCTAAACAAATCAAGGCACTAACAATGTGAGCACATAATAGGCAAAACTATACCACATTCAGAGCAGCTGTTACCCAAAACAGGGAAACAGCAGGGATATTGCAGGCCATTTAACAGGCCTACAGCTAAGTAAGGGGCAAAAGCATTTCAAATACTACAGTGTTTTAGCTATCACAAAGCAACTTCTATCTGCTTTCACTAGCCCTTCAAAAGGCCAACTTCACTCTCCACCCCTGCAGTCTAGTTAACATTATCCTAGAATGTTTTTTTCCCTCTCCATATACGATCACCAACGTTAGATTACTACTCAGAAGCCACCCTTCAGAGCATTTCATTTTAACTTTTTTTCCCCCGATTGCCACATAATGGCACATTTCTCTACTGAAATCTTGTGTTTCTTAAAAGTATATACCTCAGCCAGCATGACGCAGAATGAGACCACATTATGTAGTCAAGTCACAGTTTTACGTCCTTAACATGCATCTTACTTGAAACCCACACTTGCAGGTACAGTTGAAACTTCTTTTCCAGGGAGTGAATACTTAAAAGAAATGTCTACAACAATACATAACCTCACAAGTTCTGTTTCTGTCTCATATAGATCCATTTCAAATTATAAAAAGTATGTATGGTCTATACTACTTAAAAGAATAGCAAAGTATTGTCAAAACTGAGAGATGAATACAGTTGTGTGGAGGGCAAGCAAATATTTAATAGAACAAGCAAATATTTAATAGAACAATGATGATCCATTAGGAAAACAGAATGTAAGAAAATGCTGCTGCTGCTGTTGAGTCTTGATGCAGAAAAAGCATTCAACAAAGCTAATATTTTATGAGTAAGGGCAACTGAAGCATTTGTATTCCCTAATACAATAAGGATAATTAGGTGGATATATGAAGGATCAGAGGCAAGAATTAAAGTAGGAGGATTCCTTTCTAATAAGTTGCACTTGAAAAGAGGAACCAGGCAGGGTTGTCCTCTTCTCCCTTTTTGCTTTATATTTAGAGCCAGTGGCACAGAAAATAAGTGACTCAAAACTTCAAGGATATAATAGTTGGTACAATAATAAAGAAAAGTTGGCTGTATATGCAGATGATACTAATTCGCACCTGATAAATCCAGAAAAGTACATCTCAATGTTGTGGAACATTTTGGGACAGTTTCAAGTCTTTTCGGGATATAAAATTAATGGTAAAACAAAGGCAACAGCCATTAATTATGTACCCACACGGGTTCCCTTCAGAAGCTCGAAATACTGAAATCTCGAATTTCAGTATTTCGAGCCCAAAAAGCCGAATCCACAGAACAGCGAAAGTTCAGAAGCGTGAAATTCAAAACCTCGAATACCGGAGGTTTTAAATTTCGTGCTTCTAAACTTCCTCTGCGGTCATGTCTTCAGGTAAGTATGTGTGTGTGTTAAGGGGTTTGGGTAGGGACTGTGGTGTGTCAGTGTGTTTTGTTGCTGTGATGTGTGTGTGTGTGAGGAGAATGTAGCTTGTTTTGTGTGTGTTTGTATGTAGTGCGACTTCGGAGTGAGAATATTTAAGTGGGGGGGTGCAGCCCCCCACATAGGAGGGTGTAGGGGGCTGGCCCCCTACTTTCATGTAGTAGACAGATTGTGTGCGTTTGTGTGGAGAATGGTGTGTGTGTGTGTGTGTGTGTGTGTGCGGGGGGGGGGGGGAGATAGTACCGCAAAATTCAAAACCTCAGGTATTCGAAGTTTTGAATTTCACGGTTGTCAGGTTTCGCTGTTTTGTGGATTCGGCTTCTTAGGCTGAAAATACTGAAATTCAAGATTTCAGTATTTCGAGCTTCTGAATTGAATCTACCTCCACACAAATTGGTTCAGTAATACCCATATTTATGGGGACAGGATAAGATGAAGTATTTAGGGAGTATGGATTAAAAACGCTTGTGTTATGGCAGCTAAGGATATGTAGGAAGTGACTTCTTCTTTCGGCTTTTTCCCGGTTAGGGGTCGCCACAGCAGATCACCTGTCCACTCGTGTATGTGGAAGTGACTAAACAAAAGAAAATACAAAAACCGAGAAACTGGAATCTCTTTTTTGGAATCTCTTTTTTTTATGGATATGAATAGTAAGACACAAGCAGTGAAAATAATTTTAGCTCCTTTACTTTTATATACCGGTCAGGCACATTTTTAATCTACCAGAGGAAAAGTTGTGGACAATACAAAAAAAAAAAGAGGTGAAAATGTATCTGGGAGGGGAAGAGGGTGAGAATTAAGTGGGATATGTTGATCCTTCTAAAAGGACATAACTTAGGATTTCTTGATTTGAAGGGATACTTTAGAGCTACACAGTTGTGGCTTATAACACAAGCAGGATGTTATAATTCAAGTGAAAAGGGATGATGCAGCAGGGAGGAGTTCGAGAAATAAGGACAGAGTGGTAATTGGACAGATCCTTAAGGAGGAAAACAACCACCATACAGAATATTATATTCATAAAGTGGCAGAAAATGACTAAGCTAACATGAGAATGGAGAAAGGAGATTTTGCCAATAGGGATGATTGCAAGTAGGAGTACAGAAAAGTAGGGCTTACAAAATATTGTACGATAACTAAACGACAGAGAAGGTTAGAAATGACTGGGAAGAGATGCTTGAAAAAGCAATTTTCAAGTTACAATGGGAGGACATATACATGGGTCCCAAGTATGCAACAGAGTCCAGAAAGTTTAGGATCTTTGCTTAGGTATTTTTATACCCCAAGCATACTTCAAATAATTTTTTCCTTAGGTAGACAGCAAATTTTGCAGGTGTGCTGGGTAAGAGACTAAATGGGAACATGCGTATTGAGAGTGGAATCAGTTGGCAGATTTTAAAATTCCTTGCAGAGTACTCTGTCAAATATTGGGTGATCAAATGGTTGTAATAAAAAAAAAAAAAAGTATTTGTTTGAGCTGGGACAAAGGATCTGAATTGCCTAGGCAAAGTAAGGCCTTAAGTTTAATTGTGCTGGCTACCAAAAACAGCCATTAGTAGAAAATGGAAGTCAAAGTCTAAACCAACTGTATTTGAAGTACTGAATATTATAAAAAAAATAAAGAAAAAAAAAAAAAGAGAGATAAAAGAACTGGAGGTGGGATCCTTACAAAAGGAAAGGAGGAAATTACATAGAAATAAAAACGGAAAAAAGTTGTTGATGCAGTACATGCACAGTAATGTTCAGGAGGAGGAGGAGTGACGTTTAAGAGATGGAAGAAAATGATCAAATTAGGTAATGTTGGACTATGACAGTTATGAAGACAGAAATTATATGTTATTTGTGATGTAATTTATGTAAAAGGAAAAAAAATTAATATATTTTGTTTTCTCTTCTGTTAAAAAAAAGTTTGTCTAGATCTCTTAAGTGATAACTTAATAAAGCTGTTTAACACTTCGATAGAAAGAGCACATTTTTAATGTACTTCATGTTTATTGTTAAAACAGTAAAAGCTGCATTGGGACCTCCTACCAGATCTTGGAAGTGTAAATTGTTGGTCACGGGTAAAAGATGGAGAACTGCTACATTGAAACGCAACTAAGAAAGCACAGTGACAGTATACAGGCTTGAACTACAAGTATGAATAACTTGTAAAAAATGTAAAAATTATATATATATATATATATATATATATATATATATATATATATATATATATATATATATATATATATATATCGTTAGCTGCTTTATCTGGAATATGATCTGTAGTTGCAAATCAAGAGCGTCTTATTAGCTTGTAGTTACAACAAATCAGAATACATCAGTAGAAAGGAAACATATTTCCCTGACTGAGTCTAAAGTCTAAAAAGTCTTCTGCCTGAATCATCATCATTTGTATATATGTGAAAGGATTATTTGCAATTTTCAGCTATAACTAATCAGAACAATTCAGTAAAAAGGAAAACATTTTTCCCCAAAGTCACTCAGTGAATGCAGAAACAACCCACCCAATTTACAGTATTTCTGTATTGTATTATGAATGCTCAGTGCAATGGAGAAACAAAATTGTGTACTGCAGTCCCCAACAAAGCCACTGTGAGATATGGACTTATAGTATTTAAAAAACTGACACTAGTATATTAATACCATACAACAAAAGAAATATAAACACGCATGCATTATACATAATAAAACATATACACACACAACACTGGAAGAGACTGCAGTCCTAATGATATGCAAAGAAATGCAAGTTGAACATAGTTGCTACTCATATATGGGGAGAAACAGTGCAACAATGCGTATCCCAACAATAAAAGAACAGAGCATGCTGAAAATATCAGGAGATGCAGCCAATGAGAATGCTTACAGCAGAAGTATCAGTCATGTAGTAGCATGCTTTAGCTATTAACACCACAGCCTTCCCACCAGAATACATGACAAAGCACCCAGTGACAAAAAACACATTAATGTCAGCAGATGACTTGGCCAAGTCTACTTATCACTTTAGAGCATACCAGGACAGTGTACAGAACTTGGAACATGTATTGCTCGCATACATAATCTACAGAGTAAATGTCATTTCAATAAATGTGGAGACCAAGGCAAGTATAGTTCCTTGTGCTGTAACTACAGACACCTTTCAGATACCATTAAGGGGCATGCTGGATATTCCTCAGGCATCTGCTTTTAGAACAAAATACGTCAATATGTGGAGTACATACTGTTTCATAGTACACCACACAAGAAGTCACCCACCTCCTAAGAAACTGGTAACATACACTGCATACATAAAACAAAAGGGATCACTTGCTCCACAGTCAAAGATTTGCGAACAAAAATGGCTATCAAGGGGTGAACTTTTGGGTAGAGTATAATGCAACCTTGATCATAACTTGTTCTTGCAGCTCCTAGGCAGTTTTCAAAATTCACACTCAAGGTGTCTATTTTAGTTATATCACTACTTCCCTTATAGGAACATTCCCTAGGATCATTTAGTTAGTGCATACAGTTACTGTTCAAAAAGAGTAACCTATCCACATATCAAATAATCTGCTACGGATAATGGTGAGTATCCATTGCAGCATCACCAATAGTGTCCATGCAGAAGCTACAGAGCATGGCTCTGAACTCCACTATAACACCATGTATACACACACTGGCAATAGTGTATAACACAGGTTGAGCCTGCTGAAAGACTAAATTCTGCTGCCTTGACAAATCTGGGTGCACTCCTATATGTGACCCTGCCACAGCCTGCAGGATGATCTTAGCAGTGACATATACCACACAACATGGTAATGAGGAGAGAGGTTGAGCAGCCATGCGATAATGATACAATGAGACCATACATACAGAGACAGCAAGCTGTTAATCATCACCACCACATTCCTTTAATGGAGTGGTGGAACAGCAACAGCTAACGGCTACTAAACCCCTAGACAGTGATGGGCACAGTACTGAGTTGAGCAGAGAAGCAGTAACGTCTACTAAAGGGCTAGGGGATTTAAGGAGTACACAGTGACACTGTGGTATCATGGAGGACAAATATGATACATACATTGTTAATATTAGGCATTACTTGTCACTGTATGATGTAGCCACAGTATGCATTCACACATTCCTCACAAAGGCAGGAAGGTGGAATGGTCACAGTTATCACGTGCACAGATGGATAGGGATTCAATGACATGTAGCTGTCTACACATTGAATGAAGATAGCAAGTCACAGGATTCACAAACCTGCATAGAGAGGAGAGAAATAAAGTGTTAGGGACAGCTTTCTCCTGTGATGGGAAAGGGTTCACCTGCTACAGCTTGACCTGTGGCCAGTCCACTGACTTGCTGCACTAGTACTGGGTATCCCCTGGCATGGGTAATAGGAGATTGCTGGATCACAATTCAGATCTAGTCCACTGCAAAGGTGGACCATTCATGAGGGATGGGTGCCATAGCTGTCCCCAACAAGATGTGGCCAAGCATCATGCACTTCAAGACACAAGTTACAATTCTGCACCCTGTAATGCTCCCCTTACACATCCACTCTTAGTACATACCCAACTCCAACCTCAAACATAGTCAATGTGGGCAGTGAAGGTGGTACTGAAAAATCAACATGGAGGTAAATATGAAAATAGTACATACAACCATGGACATAAGACCAATCAGCGTCATCTTCTTGGACTCCCATTTCCTCATATACGAGCTAATAATTAGCATTACACTCATTGGCAATGTCAATAATCTGTTATTTTAACACAAAAAGCTAAAGCTTCAGCTCACTATCTTCTAAGGTTCTAAAAAACATAAAAAAAATCTCTTGTTTATAAGAAAGCAAGAAGAAACATACAAAACCAACAAGAGAGCACTGAAAATTAAATCAATTACAACTTCAATTACATCCTTAAAGATACAATCATCAAAAAAACAAACATTTAAACCAACTATTTCATTAATAATGCATTATTAAGACCATCAGGTCTGACAGCGTTATATGAAAAATGTACCATGCTTTTCTCAAAAGAATCATTCATATTAAAAAATAAATTTTGATTTTCAAAATAATGCATAATGAAAGTTAACACACTATTCCTATTATGCTGCTCAAAAAATGAGCTGCAACAGGATCAATTCTAAATGCATTTTAATAACCCTAGTATGTTCCTAAATACACAAGTTCAGGTCTCATAGTCTGAGCCATGTAATATTTATTGCAAGGGCAGGCAAGACCATACACAACGACACTTCGACAACAATTCTTATTCCAAGCTGGCTAAAATGCAAACTTGTTTATAACAACACCAAACAAAATAAGTACCACAGATGAAGGAAAATAGTTGGCTCAATGACAGAATTCCAAAGCTGGTTTAATAGTGGTACCTAAGGAAGCTTACACTCATTCAGCAATTGGTCTGTAGGAACTTGTGCATAAAAGTGGAGCTTTTGATCAATGACATGCTTTGAGACAATGGACTGTATTCTCATTGGTGGATTACTTGAATAATTAAACTAATGGATTATAAAATAAGATGGTTCATTATTGTTTGCATCTGATGAAGTCTTACCAACTTAGACGAAAATGCTGTGTGTGGAACTGCGTTTGTGTTTCAACAGACCATTAAACCAGCTTTGGAATTCTATCATTGAGCCGACTATTTTCCTTCATCTGTGGTATTTATTTTGTTTGGTTTTGGAGTCATTGGTGTTTAAATACCTGTTCCAGTGTTATTTTTCGTTTATATAAAAAATTTATATTTTTTTTATCAAAATACTTAGACAGAACAGCCCTTACATTCAGCAGATAATAGTCCTATGAAAACTGAAGAGAGTTTAACTACACAGTCACCTATACTAGGAGAATTTTGATAAGAAATGTTTAAACAAATTACTAAAAATATGTCATTTGACCTAATATACCAGTGTTTTAAAATACGAGCCAGACCCTCTATAAAGGGAGTACACATGTAACAAAATATCCTCCTTCTTAAACCGATCCTTATTCTGCCGATTAGATCTTCTGCTATGGGTCAATTACCCCCCTCAGTTTTAACTTGATCTTGGAAGCTTCCAACTGTTTCTCAGTATAACATCTATTCAAAAGCCTTTGTGCTACTTCACAGGCAAACCTTTCAAATTCTTGATAATCAGAGCACAACCCTTGCACTGTAAAGAACTCACCATTTGGAAAAAGAGTCCATGAGGTGCAGGGGGTTAGAGCTAGTTGCCTGTTAAAAAAATATTAGCAGCACTAGGCTGCCTGTACAAGGGAGAAGCTATTGCTCCATCCTGGATATAAATCTTAACATCCAAGTAGCAAATCCCTTGTGCTTGAACCTCAAAAGTGAAAAATAAATCATCATTATTAATCCTATCCATAAACTCAAAAAAGTAACCCCTTAGGACCTTTAAAATAAAACAAAATATATATAAGCTTTATAAAATAACAAACATCAAAGTAAAAATCCTCAAACATCTTTTCAATCCATTCCAGGAATACATTTTCACAACTATGTGCATACTTCACACTCCCACTGCAGTCCCACAAATCTACAAAAATGTTCATAAAAAGTAAAACCATTATTAAGTAATGCAAGCCTCAACAGATCCAAAATATCAAAAAAAAGTAATTGTACATCTTTCAAAAAAATACGAAACTGCTTTTAAACCTGCATAATTTTCTATAGAGAAGGAAACCTCTGCAGTTGTAAAAAAAGGAATCTTCCCATGTCACCTGTTTAATCACATCTAAAGCATCCATACTATCCCTCACATAGGAGGGTAAGCAAAGTATGTGGGGCTTCAAAATCATATACAATACTATGCCCACTACTCTTTCCCATAGACCCTCAACTTGTGATGCTATTGGCCTCCCTGGAGGGTCACTCATATCTTCATCAATCTTGGGAAAAGCATAACAAAGGGGAATAAATGGATTTACCATAATCAAACTAGTCCCCATTTTATCAGAAAGAACAGTCTTCTGTACAGTCATCTCAATTTTAGTAATAACTTCAGATTACATATCATATAAATAATTATTCAGTTCTAAAATATTTATTATAATATACAATTTTAAAATACAAAAATTACTTGGATATTATCACAACGTTACCCCCTTATCTGCAAGTTTCACAACTAGAAATTCATCCCCCTGCAAATTTTTTAATGGAAACCATTAATCTTTAAACATATTATACTTCCTAAAATATTTAGAACACTTAGCAATATACATGTTAATACCATGATTTACCAAATTATAAAATGCCATCACCTTACTGTTTTTAAAAGGTTGGATAAAACTTTTCTGACTCTTGAAACTCATCTAAATCAGCCTCATTTTCATCCACCACTGAATCTCTGCAGGCAAATTAATTTTTTTTTATTGTAATTTTAAACAGCAGCCAAATGTACAGGTTAATTTCAGATTTAGACATTGTAGATGCAGGAATAAATTTTAATCCCCGCTGTAACATTTTCTCAAACATTCTCCGAAATGCTATTAATGGCCAAGACAAAAATGCACTGCTGTCCTCTCTCCATAACACATTAAATAAACTTTCATTTGCTGTTACACATCTGTTTTTTTTTTTTACAGTAGTTAATCCAATTAGGAGCACTAAGTACTTACAGTCTTCCCAAGCTGTTCCACATAAGCATTGTCCATCAGGGGCATTATTAAATGCCCATATTATGATCTTTCTTTGGAAAACAAATTGCTGTCCCCTCCCTTGCAAAGATTGCTCGTATACATTGACATCTTGCTCCCCTTCCTTCAGTTCCCACTGCAACCAAATTCGCAAATGAGATCTCTTGGTCCATTTCCATGGGAACCACCAACCCTCTGTAAAAGTTATCACATGCTAACTGCTCCTCCAATCCACGTAACTCAAAAAATAACTTTTTGATTTTATCATTCAACTGTACACTAGTTTGATAGAATGGCTTGGCATCTAATAAACTCCTAATCTTGACACTTTTTTGCTCTATTCATCTTTTGTCATACTCCAAAATTCTAATAAACTCCTGGGAACAATTCAAAGCAACTTTTTCCCAGTTTCTTCAAATTGAATAAATCACTGCCAAACAGAAATGAAGGTTTCACTGATATCCACAATCCCGGAGGAGCAATGTCATGCAAATACTGTTGCAACAGCACTGAACTGGTGTAGTGCTTCATTTCATTCTCCAAATTATGCTTTCATATCAAATAAAAAAAAGTTACTCACTCTCCATTGTCTAGCTCCGTCGCCAGTTACTTCAGGAAACCTTTCCGCTCCCATTTCAAAGGGAAATGTAGCCTCTGTTCACTCTAATATCCTATATTAATCTTAATTTTATTTTACATTTCTTTACCGGTAAACGACTAGACAAAATGTCTTTTGTCACTGGGGGCCCGGGGAGAAAAGCTCCACATTTATAAACAGTACAATATACAGATACAAATGTTGATTCAATCAATCTCAGATACAAGCACAAAATTAAAAATAAACGTTATACATTTCACTAATATAATCATATAGTCTAGATAGGAATACAAAGAATAGCAGTACTGTGATTGAAGCTAAAAAAAGTACACCCATGTTTAGTATGGTATACTATTCAAATGCAAAAACAGGCTATGTTCTTTTAGCTCTCTTTAAGATATTTTCTAACCAGGGTTTGTGCAAGAGCAGATCCAGGATCCAGACAGGTGTGATTTGAGAAGTTTTTTAAAGTTGGACAAGTTCGAAGTGGTTCTGATATTTAATGGCAGGGAATTCCAAGTTTTGGCTATGCAGTTTAAGTAAAGTGAACCTCCAGCTGCATTGTTAGGGTATTGCGTTACACTACTCCAATAACAGGTTTGGATATATTTAAGATGGATTTATTAGTGTATCAGATTTTGAAGTACTGGTGTTTTTTCTGGCTGATTTAGTACTTGATGGGCAAAGACGAGTTGATTATAAGCAAATAGATTTGGTAGTGAGAGCCAAGATAGTTGTTTTAAAGCCAAACAATGATGGGCTGTGAAAATCGCAAACTTTGCTATTTTATTATAGCAAGTTTCGAGTTTTGCTAGGTCAGATTTCTTAATATTTGTGAGGCGTACAGTAGAGATAAGATGGGTTCTTGCTATAGTGGCCTTTGAAGGTTTGTTTAGAAAGTGCTAGATTTCTCTACAGGGTTCCTAGTTTTTGTGAACTTTTTTATTTGTTCGTCTGTGATGTGTGTCAAATTTCATATTGTGGTCAATGACCACTCCAAGTAATTCTATTTGGGAAACTGGAGAGGTAATTGTGTGGTTTGATGATGACATATCAAATGGTCAGTGGGTGCCTGCAGCTCTATTTGGATATAAGAGCATGAGTTTGGTTTTGTTAATGTCAAGTACAAGTTGTGCATTGTTTAGCCAAGATTCCACTGCACTGAATGACTGCTGGGTGATGATTTGGAGTTTTTCTAGTGTTGAGGCAGCACAAATCATGGTGGAATTGTCCACATTCTGATCTACAAAGACAATTGTAGTGGCAGTATGAAGATTGTTAGTAAATGTAATAAAAAGGAGAGGACCCAGAATAGATCCCTGTAGTACTCCCAAGGTTACAGGCAGTAGTGAAGAGAGATTTTGTTGCCATTTTACAGCTTGCTGATGACCAGTTAGATATTGCTGGAACTAAGTGCAGAATGCCTAAGTTTAAAGTTCCAAGATTGTAGTTAAGAATTTAGAATGAGATTCAGTATCAAAACCTTTGGGCAGATCGAGAAAGATGGAGGAAAATAAATTGCCTCCATTGTGATGGTGGTTAATAATGTTAATGCAAATGGGCAAATATTACCAAAAAACAGAGAACTACAATTGAAAAAAGAAGGGTTTATGCAAACAGCCCTTCAGTTACATACAAAAAAAAAAAAAATAATATATATATCATCCTCCATACAATAATATGAGGTTACCAAATTTTCATCATCAACTCATAATATTACACACACTGGTAACGGCAATAAATTTTTATACAACACAAAAAACTAGTGCTTCAGTTCACTGCCTTCCAAGGTTCTAAAATACATAAAAAAGGAATAATAAGAACCACACAACACTGCAGTTTAATCAGTTACAACCTTAATTAATTCTTTAAAAGATATTATCCCTGAAAAACTTTCAACTACTTATTAATATTTCATTAAGACCATTAGGACTCAAGAGTGCTACACGAGCCCTGATAAAATTAAATGGTCGATTAGGAGAATATACGAGGGAATGGAGGCTAAAATTAAAGTGGGTGGGGTCCTCGTAGTACTTCTGTTTGAGAAGAGGAACCAGGCAGGGGTGTGTCCTCTCACTCCCCTTTATTCCTTGCATTATATTTAGAACCACTGGCAATGAAAATAAGGGACTCAGAAATTCAAAGATATAATTGGTATGGTAGTCAAGAAAAGCTGGCTTTAATTTGCACATATTATTATTATACACCAGATAAACCAGAAAAAGGACATTTTAGTGTTGTGAAACATTTTCAAACAGTTTCAAATCTTCTTGGGATACAAATTTAATGAAACTAAAACAAAGTCAATAGCTGTAACAGCTGTAAATTATGTACCCACACACAAATTGGTTCAGCAATATCCATATTTATGGGGACATGACAAATGAAGTACTCAGGAGTATGGATTAAAAAGGATTCTGGTGTGGCAGCTAAAGATATGTTGGAAAAGACTAAACAAAAGATAATACAAAAACTGAGGAACTAGCATTGTTACATAGATATGGTTAGCAAGTTACAAGCAGTTAAATGTTTTTAACCCCTTTAGTTTTATACACAGGTCAGACATTTGTATCAACCAGAGGAGAAGTTGTGGATAGCAATTAATAAGAGCTGAAGAATTTTATCTGGGAGGGAAATACAGCAAGAGTCAAGTGGGACAAGCTGAATCTCCCAAAATAAATAAGGCAGTTTGGGATTTCCTAATTTGAAAGTATATTTCACAGCTACACAGTTAAGGCTCCTATACATAGCACAAACAGAAACCTATACCTCAAATTGGAAAGGGATGATCAAGAAACAGGGGGGAAGTTCAAGAAACAAAGTAGAAACTGGGATTTTGGATGCAGATCCATAAGAAGAACCATGACCATACAGAATATTATATTCATAGAGTAGCAGAAAGTATTTTAAGAACTAAGCCAACATGGAAATGGAGAAAGGAAATTCTGCCAATGGGATGACTGCAATTAGGGACACAGACAACAGACAAGAGGGGGCTAGAATTTACTGGTGAAAACTGGCAAGAGAACAGAGTTATTTAGAGAAAATAATTAGAGAGAGTGAAAGGTAACAGAATGAGAAAATGCCAAGAGTTTATTTGGACTGCAGACTAGACTGATAGGTAAGGCAGAGTATAGGCAAAGAGAAAGAAACAGGAGGATCCTAAATGAAACACCAGCACTGGTAGAGTTTTTAGTACAATCTAAAACAGTAGAATCTAAAACAGAAGCTGCTGTTAAAAAAAGGAATTAGTACAGCATACAAAGTACTACATCATAACTATAAGAATAAGTCAGAGGAGGTTAGAAAGGATTGAGAAGACAGTCTGGAGTCTGGATAAGCAATTCACAAACAATTAATGGGGGATATATGTATGTCTCTCACAGTCTAGAAGATTTTTGTTTGGAAGTATTTGCATTGGAGTTTACTTGTTGTATAAAAATACCGAAGACTTTTTTCCTCAGGTAGAGAGTAAATGTTGGAGGTGTGATGGGGGAAGAAAGAGGTAATTGCAAACATTTTCTGGGAGTGTAATGAATAGGCAGACTTTAAAGATTCCCTGCAGACTGCTCTGTCAGAAACAGTATAAACAAATTGGTGTAACCAAGGATACGCTTTTTTTGGGTTATACATAATCGGAATTGCCTAGACATAGTAAGGCCTTGCAACTGTGGTGGCTGCCAAAAAAAAGACATTACTAGAAAATGAAAATCAAAGTCTAAACCAAATTTACTAGAACATGTGAAGATAGTAAGAGAGATAAAACGACTGGAATTAGGATCTTTAGAAAATGGTAGATTACACAGAAAAAAAATGGGAATTGGGGGAACAACACATGCAAAGGAGGAATGAATTTTAAAAGAAAGCGGGATTTGAATGAGCCACTGGATAGATTATAGATTATGTATAATGTTTGCAACTAAAATTATGTCAATATGGCTTATTTTCACTTACATAAACGTGATTGCCTATGTCATACATGGTAATTTAATAAAGATGTTTCTTGTTTAAAAAAAGTGTTATATAAAGAAATGTAGCATGCCTATTTTCTCAAAAGAATCTCAGACATGAAAAAATAAATCTTGATTTTCATAATAATGCTATTTGTGGAACAGATGAACATGGAAAAAGTGAATGATATACAATGGAAAGATAAGGTTGCACTATAATGAAACTCTCCACTACTGGGGACAGTGAGCTCATTTATAGGCAAGTAAACGTAGGATGACAATCAAGATGCAATAAGGAAGGACATTTATGGGTGGATTGTGATAAAAATTATGAATGTGAACTTCCAAGATGGCTGCACATTAAGTAACAGCTTAATTCTGTCTCTCCCAGTCTGAAAACGGAAACTTAGCAGAGAAAGCCAGTGGACCTCGATGTCTGGGTAAATTTCAGTAACTGACAAGCAAGTGCACTGTCTAGACACCAGGAAAAAAAGAAATAAAGGACCTGGAGAAAAATCAGCTATAAAAGTTGAGGAAAAAAAAAAAACAGATTGGGAAAAGTACTGCAGTTGTAAGTAGTAGTCCAAGTTCCAGACATGACTTTTAGTAACCTTGAGGAAAGTATAAAGCAGCTGCACACAGACCTGGTTAAATTAACTGAAACACAGACTATGTGACATTAGTTTAATATCCCACTGAATTGCCACCAATATGTGATATCTCCCATTTAAAACCCGGGTCAGTAATTAAGGAGCCCCAATCCTCACTGCTGACTCCAGTGTGGGAGTGTCACGGAAAACACCAGAGCAGAGAGCACACAAGAAGAAAATGCCACAATTTTCCTTAGCACAACAGGAACATGCTCAATTTCCTGGGACTAAACTAAACTATATACCTCAGTCCACCCCAAATGCAATCCCTTACTATACACTTCCGAGCAATGTGTTCCAGTTTAAGACCTCTGACTCACTCATACTCAAAATAAATTCAAATCTCAGACACTCAAAACACTTATGGGAAGTCTGACACAGATTTCCAGCAGTGTCCCCTCCCCAATACAAATGGTAAACACTGCCCCCAGAGTCAGACAGGTCTACATGCCCAAAGGAAAATAAATTATTAAAAATTAAAATATCAAAATAAAAGGATAGCTATGACCAGAAGCAGCCAGGCATTCCAGGTGTCCTTGGGAGTTATCCAAACAGGTATAAACACACTCTAATCTCTAAAGAGTACACTGATTGTCCAGCCACAATGTAAAGTACAGAAAAACATTTAATAAGTAAAATGATTATTAAAAAATGTAAATAACATTCAAACACCAGAATTCACTCACCAGAAATATAAAATTAAACTATAGGATAGGAGATGCACAATACAAAAACAAACACCTAACACCTACACAATAAAAATAAAGTCCAAATGCAAATCAAATAAGTAAAGGTGTGGCTCCAGAATCAACTGTTGTATGAATCCAAAGTAACAAATGTACAAGACAAATCCGTTGCAACTCAGCTTTAATAGTAACACAAGCGCTTTCACATATAGCTTCTTCAGGTGTTTAAACAAAGTTACTGAAACACCTATTTATACACAGCAGTGATCATGTGATCAAGTAATTACAGAATTAAAGTGATGCACTCAAAAACAATTTAAAAAATTCTATATTAAAACTGTATATACATTTCATACATATAAATCTATAACCAAAAAACAAAAATACATATATTTAAGAATATATGTATATTTTATATATGTATTTTATTTTTTACGGAAAGGTCTTTTTTGAAGAACTGGTTGAATCAACTGTTGTATGAATCCAAAGTAACAAATGTACAAGACAAATCCGTTGCAACTCAGCTTTAATAGTAAACACAAGCGCTTTCACATATAGCTTCTTCAGGTGTTTAAACAAAGTTACTGAAACACCTATTTATACACAGCAGTGATCATGTGATCAAGTAATTACAGAATTAAAGTGATGCACTCAAAAACAATTTAAAAAATTCTATATTAAAACTGTATATACATTTCATACATATAAATCTACAACCAAAAAACAAAAATACATATATTTAAGAATATATGTATATTTTATATATGTATTTTATTTTTTTACGGAAAGGTCTTTTTTGAAGAACTGGTTTAATGGGTATATGGTCATTAAGGCCATACCCATAATTCGCTCTAAGTCTAACTATCCAATTTGCTTCCAGTTCTTCTGTTCTACACCTAATATTGCCACATCTTACACTCTCATGAGTCGTGCCCAACACTAAAAATTTAAAAGTATGTTGTTCATCCATATTACCAATATGTTTAGCAAGTGCATTAAACAAATTCTTTTTCTTGATAGGATACAAATGTTCCCCGATTCTTTCTTTCAGGGAACGATCAGTTTTACCTACATAATATTTATTGCATAAAACACAAATAGCAAGATATACAACATGCATAGTTTCACAAGTAGCATCTGCAGTAATATGAAAAATCTCACCAGTATCTGGATGTTTAAAAATAGTACTCTTGGAAACAAAGCTACAATTCCTGCAGCTACCACATGGTTTAGTACCACGCTCTCTTACTACATGCTTCTTAAAGGTGTTACTGCATAACCTATTCTTAAGGGACTTCTATTTTTGAAAGAAAATTGTGGTTTTGTACCTACTAATGCCTTAATGTGGTTATCAGTCATTAAAATATTCCAATGGTCATTTATAACCTCTGTATACAAACTAACATCCCTAGTATAATTAAGGGATATCCTAAGTTTATTATTAGTAGGGCATTTTATTCTATTAAAGTTCTCTGAAAAATAAGGTTTTGTTACAGTTGATCTCATAGAATCAACTGCTAGAGAGTTAGTTTCCATCATTCTCTGTTCATAACCCCTTTCAAGCAATTCTATTGCTGTTTTATTTTTATGATATTGATAATCTTCATCCCTAGCATTCAGCCTTGAGGCTCTAAAGAATTGATTCCTAGCAACATTTCTGAATACAAAATTAGGGTGCATGCATTTCCCGTTTAACAACTGGTTAGCATGACACTCTTTCCTATACAAATTACTGTTCAAATAACCATTTTCATCCCTAACATAAACGTCCAGAAAATTTATACCACCGGATGAAAAATTTAAAGTAAAACATAAAAAATCAGATGAACTATTTATGTAATCCATAAAATCTAACAATTGTTGTTCCGTTCCCTTCCAAGTCAAAAAAAGGTTGTCCACAAATCTTTTATAAAATAAAATCTTTAAATGGACCCTTCATTAAATATTGAGTTTCCCACACATCCATCAAAACATTCACATAACTGTTAGAGCAAGAGCTCCCCATGGCAACACCATTCTTTTCCCAATATATCATCTCCTTGTACACAAACATATTATTGTGAAGTACTAGATTCAATAAAGTTTGTATCAAAAATATTTCATCATTGTTAAATCCTCCAGAATCTACTAATAGTTTTGTAACATAATACCTACTGTGTTGGGAATTACAGTACATAGAGAAACCACATATAATGTGGCAAACAAAAAACTTTCAAAAACTGTTATTTGTTTAGAAAATTGAAACAGTTAAAATGTTCAGTATCTCTTAAAACTATCGGTGACTTACTCACAATAGGCCAAAGTATTGTAGCTTTGTTTCCAAGGGTACTATTTTTAAACATCCAGATACTGGTGAGATTTTTCATTTTACTGCAAGTGCTACTTGTGATACTATGCATGTTGTATATCTTGCTATTTGTGTTTTATGCAATAAATATTATGTAAGTAAAACTGATCGTTCCCTGAAAGAAAGAATCAGGGAACATTTATATCATAATCAAGAAAAAGAATTTTGTTAATGCACTTGCTAAGCATATTGGTAATACGGATGAACAACATACTTTTAAATTTTTAGTGTTGGGTACGACTCATGAGAGTGTAAAAGACATGGCAATATTAGGTGCAGAACAGAAGAACTGGATGCAAATTGGACAGTTAGACTTAGAGCGAATTATGGGCATGGCCTTAATGACCATGTACCCATTAAACCAGTTCTTCAAAAAAGACATCTCTGTAAAAAATAAAATACATATATAAAATATACATATATTACTAAATATATGTATTTTTGTTTTTTGGTTATAGCTTTATATTTATATGTATGAAATGTATATACAGTTTTAATATAGAATTTTTTAAATTGTTTTTATTGAGTGCATCACTTTAATTCTGTAATTACTTGATCACTGCTGTGTATAAATAGGTGTTTCAGTAACTTTGTTTAAACACCTGAAGAAGCTATATGTGAAAGCACTTGTGTTACTATTAAAGCTGAGTTGCAACGGATTTGTCTTGTACATTTGTTACTTTGGATTCATACAACAGTTGATTCTGGAGCCACACCTTTGCTTATTTGATTTGCATATAGGATAGAAGATGTCCATCATTTCAGAAAAACTCTAAATAACTAAACTTTCCCAATCTAACTAGCGAATACTGTCCCTGATCTAATCTATAACATAACAGCAAGCCAAAGGCAGGCTTACAGTTTTTGGCGAGTCCTTTCAGGTACCCATTGCACAACACTGTGACTGCAACCCTTAACCACCCTTCAACTGACTTTACCAGTCTCTTTTATAGTCCAGGTTAATAGTTTCAACGGTCTTATTTTAAAAATAACAATCAGATGTTTGAAAAAGTTATTTTTCTTGTCAATCTGTTCAAATAGTCACATAGAAACCAGGAACATTATAATGACATAATGTACTGATCAGCTGATCATTCACAGTTTGTACTTTAGAATATCCCATACAAACATGTACAATAAGAAAAGTATCAAACCACTAAACAGATTCTTTAAACACTTTGTATAAACAGGGAAATACTCAGTATTTTAAAAACTTGTTTATATTTTCGCAATTAGATATGCTGCCAAACAACACAAGTTAATCTGAGAATATACACAAATTTCCTGCCAGACATGCTAACACAGATGACAGTGTTTTCATTTTTTTTCACAAAGTATATCAACACAAACAATAAAAAGCTGTAAAAATGGAAGAAGCTTTGAACAAATATTCAGATAAGATAAGATGACAGAACTGCAAAACTCAGAGGCTGAAATGAAGAAAAAAGGCTGGCTGAATATGAGACTGCAAAGGAAGAGATGCATCAAAAATAATAGAATTAGAGGACAGAGCACCAAGGGAAACCTTTAGATTTTCTGTTGTACCAGAGAAGCTGGAAGGAACACACTGTATTAACTTTATGAAAGAACAAATACGCAACTTGACTGGTATTCTACAAAAAGAACTGTTAATTGAAAGGCACATTTTGTGCATGCTCCAAACCTGCTATAAGAAAACAACCTAGATCAATTGTAAAAATGCAATATTACCAACAGAAGGTGTTGATTCTGACAAACTTGTGGCAGAAGGACAAAGTGCTAAAAGTGAGAGACAGCAGAGTGTTTGTTGGAGAATGACTACTCATTGCACACCAGGCTGTAAAGGAATACATTTATTCCATTATACAGGGCATGCTGAGAAGCAGGCATGAGATTCAAACTGCTGTACCCAGCTATCCTCAAAATATTTTCCCTGCAGGAACAAAAACATTTTTTGATGAAGTACATGCCAAGGAAGAAATACAGAAGTCTGTCCAACAAAATGTGAGCTGTGAAACAGAGGGAGATTCTGCTTCTTGTTCTTCTGGTAATGAAGACTACAGAGAGACTGTGCCAGTGAAACCCTTGCCACTGCTTCAACAGAAACTGATAGAGAGAAAAGCACAGGAGTTGACTAGAAGAATTAAGAGTGCACTGGAGATGAAGCAGAGACAGGGTTTGGGAGATGGAGATGAACAGGAATAGAACAAAAGAAAGAATGTGGAAATATTGGACTTTCTTGAACTTTGTTAAACTTGTAGGGGACTCTATAAAGTATATGCCCTACTTCATGTCATTAATGTTCGGAAAAATATTCAGGAGAGGTGAAGAGGAGAAGGGAAATAATTAACTGTAAGTAAAACAATTTTTTTTCTTAACAGTGGTGCCTGATTTTCTCTGCATGTTATAAAGTTTTCAGTTATTTTTGAGTGTAATGGGGAGACTAATGTAAATAGGTGATTCTGTTACAAATTGTTTCTTTCTCCCTTCCCTCTTTCTCCTTCTTTAGTTTTAAAAATTTGTAGGCACTGCTATGTAAAAAAGGGCTATCCAGTTAAAATAGCATGACAAAGGAATAATTAGTGAACTTTTTCTCATTTTTGCATAAAGGAATGACTGTATTAGCTTTATATGGTAACAAGTTTTGACACAAAACAAGTAAATGAAAAAGAATATTGAATATTATAAGGTCTTTTTTCTAGTAAACAGTCCTGTATCTGGTTGTCGTGTCACTAGCAGACAATTTGATAACGAGAAATGGCTTGGAGAATCTGAAAGCACTCAAGTGTTTCCCAGCTGGAACAGCTATAAAAAAGACAAGGCAAAACCAGACAGCACTTAATGCTCTTAGCATGGATAAGCTTCCTTTCTATTTAGCTGAAGTTCCAAACTGACAGCCACAAACAGACTCATGTTTGTATTATGGGGATAAAAATTCAATATTTAAAGATGTACATAGTTTTTTGGGGTTATTATTAAATTAATACATTTTAGGGGAGTTAGTGTGTATGTGTGTATGTATTTTTATCTGAGGTATTTCAGTACAACAAAAAGTTCTGCAAGATGTGACATGCGCTCAAATGGAGATGACAAGAAACAGTTGTATAAAAGATTAACCTGCCAAAGAGTGCATGCATGTAACAAAAGCTAGAACTAGACACTTACGAAAAAAAGCTGTTACACATAAAAGGTAAGAATAATAATCCCTCAAGAATATAGGTCTTTAAACATTAATGGTCTCACAGATAAATAAAAAAAAAGACAGAGTAGAGAACTATATTAAAAATGTAGAGTGCAAACTATATTAAAAATGTAGAGTGCAAATAGCTATGCTACAGGAGACATACTTGGAAAGAACTGAATATGTGAATTTGATAAAGAAAGGTTTTCAGGATGGTTATTCGGCAGAATGCCTGTGGCAAAGGAAGACAAGAATACATATATTAATTGCAAGAGGAGCTCCAATAGTAATAGAAGAGGGAAAAAAAAAAGACAATAATGGTAGATTTGTAGTACTGACAAGGGAGGAAGATTACATTTATATTCCACTGAAAACTGTTATAATAGAGCTAAAGAAAATTCTGGGAGAAATAATCAGCTTTCAGCAAGGAATATTACTTTTAGGTGGGGACTGGACTTTGATTTGCAACAGTGAAAAGAGGGTAGATTTTTAAAGTAATTTATGAAAATGTTTTGTCATAGAAGATGTAGGAATTCGGAGTAAATTTAAATATTATTCCCAAGACACAACATTTAAATATTATTCCCCAAGACACAGAAAGTGGGCTAAGCTAGACAGAATTTACATTTCACAGGAACATGTGCATTTAATTGAAGGTCTTGATATGCACCCAATAACTATTTCAGATCATGCACTAATAACTAAAATAAAAACACAGGGTAAATTAAATAAAATTGAGACATTGGTGCTTTCCCACCTATCTGTTGAAAAGAGAGGAATTTAAGGAATGGGTAGTGGAAATTATTCAGGAGCTTTAGAGAAGACAGAAACAACTGAAATATAGATAGGGAGTGGGATAAAAGGGAGATATGGTTAAGAAGCAACAAGAATTATTTAGTGGGACTGGCAAATTAAAGTATTGCAAAATAGGGGAATCTCACAGAACAAGAAGAAGAGCAACTACAGAATGCTAAACAGAAACTAAGGGACTACCTTGATAATATGCACGAGTTTAGAAATATTGCTGTTAAGCAACTGTTTTTTTATAAAAACTATAGGAGCACAAAAACTTTTAGCACAACTCAGACAAAGTAGAAAGGGCCGTCACCAAGCTTAAGGAGCCTATTACTAGGAAGATACCTAGAGATCCTGTAGAAGTATTAGAAATATTTCAGAAAATCTATGAAAGTCTGTATAAAGTAGAGAAATATGAAAATCAAGAAAATGCATAAATGAAAATATTTATGGAAGAATTAAATACACCAAGATTTGAGGGAGAGGAGGCTCAATTACTAACAGTTAGGATAGGAGAAGGGAAGATAAAAATGGAGATATAGACCCAATCTACAGGAAAGTCTCCAGGGTTAGATGGTATGCCTGTCAAAGTTTGGAAGCTAGGAGGGAAAAAAACTGATGAAGATCTGTAAGGTTTTAACAGTATTTTAAGAGGAGGAGAAGTACCAAAATCCTGGAAGGAAGTGGTAGTAGCTGTACTACCTAAAAAGAGGGTAAAGCTTCATCACCTCCAGCTTCAAACAGGCCCATTTTAATACCAAATCATAATTATAAAGTGTTTATGTTTAGAATGGCTAAAGTGATGTCAAAACGGATATGGATCAATGTGATTTTGTGGAGGAACACTGATGACAAACAGAACAGTGATGATCCAGAGGAAGCAGAATGTAAGAAAATACCACTGTTGCTGGTGGGTCTTGATGCAAAGAAAGCATATGACAGAGTAAGCTAGGATTTTATGAGCAGGGCAGTGGAAGCATTTGCATTCCCTGATAAAATTGTAAGGTCGATTAGGAGGATACATGAAGGATCAGAGGCAAATATTTAAGTGGGTGGGGTCCTCTCTGATAATATCTGCTTGAGCAGAGGAACCAGCTAGGGGTGTCCTTTTCCCCCTTTGTTATTTGCATTATATTTAGAACTGCTGGCAAATGAAATAAGGGACTCAAATTCAAGGTATGGTAGTCAAGAAAAGCTGGCTCTATTTGCAGTGGGGTAGTCAAAAAAGCTGGCTCTATTTGCAGATGACATTATTTTATACCCAACAAAACCAGAGACATTACAGTGTTGTGAAACACTTAAGACAGTCTCGAACCTTTTAGGATACAAAATTAATATTGAAGCAAAAACAAAAGCAATAGCGGTAAATTATGTACCCACATATGAACTGGTTCAGCAATATCCATATTTATGGGGACATGATAAAATGAAGTGTTTAGGAGTATGGATTAAAAATGATACTGGTGTGGCAGTTAAGGATATGTGGGAAGAAACTAAACAAAAAATAATACAAAAACTGAGAAAAATTGAAGCCCTGTTATATGGATATTGCCAATAAGATACAAACTGTTAAAATGTTTTTAGTCCCTTTAGTCCTATACACTGGTCAGGCATATTTTTATCAACCACAGGAGAAGTTGTGTATAGCAATTAATAAAGACCTGAAGGAATTTATCTGGGAGGGGAAGATGGCAAGAGTCAAGTGGGATAAGATTATTCTTCCAGTAGAACAGGGCAAATTGGGATTACCAGAGTTGAATGGGTATTTCAGAGCAACACAGTTAAGGCTCCTATACACAGAAAACTATAATGCAGAGGAAAGAGATGATGATGAAACGGTGGGGGGTGGGGGCTCAAGTAACTGGGAGAGACTGGGAATTTGGATGCAGACTAAGAGGAACAATAAATCACACAGAATATTATATTCATAAAGTAGAAGAAGGTCTTCTAAGAACTAAATCAGAACAGGACTGGAGAAAAGAGATTTTGCCAATAGGGATGACTGCAATTAGGGATACAGACAAAAGGCAAAAGGGGCAGGAATATATTTGAGAAAACCGGCAAAGGAACCAAGGTACTGGCAGCAAATAACTAGAGAAGGAATGGTAACCAAATGGGAAGATACCAAGAACTTACTTGGACTGCAGGTTAAAGACTGCCTTACATATTAAGGATTGCTATTAGAGTATAGGCAAAGAAACAGGGAGGTCCTAAACAAAAAAAAGAGTAGCATTGGTAGAGTTTTTCAAAGAATCCAGAACAGAATCTAGTACAGAAGTTGCCATTAAGAAAGGAATAATTAGTAAACCATATAAAATATCGTATGACCACTATAAGAATCAGAGAACGTTAGAAAGGACTGGGAAGAGAGATTAGATAATAAACTCACAAAGAAACAATGGGGGGATACATGTACATCTCCCAAATATGCAATAAAATCTAGACAATTTCAGATCTTTGCCTGGGAGTGCTTACATAGGTATTTTTATACACCAAGCAGACTTCAAAGAATTTTTTCCTCCCCAACAAAACAAGGTGGTTTAAGATTACTTCATTTGTTGGGATATTTCACATCTATGCCATTAAGGCTCTTATTCAAAATGTAAGCTGAAAGTTTTAATTCAAAGTGGCAAGGGATGATGAATTGTAATGAAGGGGTTTAAGAAAAAAGGGGAGAGTGGGATTTTGGTTAAAGGTCTTTGAAAAGAACAACCGTACAGAATATTATACAGAAAATATTCTAAGAACTAATGCTGAGATAAAAAATATCTACACTGAAACACAGCAGAAGACCTTAGAAATTACACAGAGAGAAGGAAATTGGATTGGATTATTAAAATGCAAGGAGATAACTCCCAGGGCTAAATGACAGGGTCTCTAAGACCTGTGCTGAAATCTAGAGGGTTATTCAGGTGATTTAAGCAAACTTTTATCGATTCCTTTATCTAAATAAGTGTTATTAGACTGTTTTGCTATTACCCACGGTGGTGGCGCTGCGGTAGCATTGTTGCCTCACAGTAAGACGCTGTCCGGTTCGATTCTCAGCTACAGTGTCTTCTGCATGGAGACATGCGTGAATGGGCGTACCTTCATTGAAGGTTGTGTGTCAGGCCTGGCAAGCCGGTACGTAAAAATCTATTGCCAATCATTAGCGGACCGGAGTTCCGCTGTGGCGACCCCTAACCAGGAAAAGCTGAAAGACACAAACAAACAAGACTGTTTTGCTATTGGTTGTTAGTAATTTGAATTGCTTTATATGAGTTACGTTGTATTTAATTTTTATGGTCTGAAGCACCTTTAATGGTGAGAAAGCACTTACCTGTTTTCATTAAACACTTATGACTTTATACCTTTACAGTGTTTCCATGCCGATACTTTATCTCAGCATTTGTTTTTCAGTAATTTTCAGCACTATTTAATGTCTTTACCAATGATCTCTACACTTCTTGTAAACAATCCTCCCTCATCCAATATGCAGACAACTCAACTCATCTCCATCTCAGACAATCTCTCCAATCTCCACACTCTTACTTAACAGGCCTTCCTATCCACTGCACAGTGGTTGTCCAGGAATCTACTCATTCTCAACCCTAAAAAGACCAAATAATTTTTCCTCCGATCTCTCTCTCATGTCAAATCCACCTTTACTATTATTTCCTCTAATAACACGGTTATCCAACCTGAAGCTCACATTAAACTCCTTGGGATCATCATAGATTATGATTCAGGGGTCCAGGGAAGTAAATATAGTGTAGAAAGAAATAGCCAGGGAATTGTTATAGATAGGCTTGTATAGGCCCTAGGGCCGATAGCCTAGTACCAACCTATGAACTCAAATTCCACTTGCACATCCTCCAAAGCATAAAAAACTCACCAGAAACTTGGTTTACTGTAGCTCAACAAACTTTCTAAGTACAAATGCCAGATTCTCCCTTGCACAAGGTTTTCTCCTCCCCTCCCTTCTATATGCTGCCCCAGTACTCACCAAAATCCAAACTACTACATTAAACAAACTCCAACAAACTTACCACAAGATAGCTAGATTTATCACAAACTCTCCATACAATACACATCACTGCCTTGCCCTAAATACTCTCCACTGGTTAGAATTCCCCCATCTTCTACTGCTGTCACAACTTCAAATGTTACACTTCATTCTTTACAAACTTCCATCCTGCCCTGCTCTCTCTTCCTTCATCTCTATCTACAATCTTCCTTCATCTCTATCTACAATCCTCCACAGACTCTCTGTACCTCTATTCAGCAACTACTACAAATCTACCAATCCAAAGAAATTGCTGGCAAACTCCTATATAAACACGCCATCGCCCAAACCTGAACAAACTCCCTAGAGACATTTGTTCCATCATTCACCCATCCCACTTAAAAGAAAAACTAACTTCATCAACTCCACTCCAAAATATGTCCTTGTTAAGCCCCTACTTAAGCTCCCCACAACCCTATGTACCTTTTCAGTCCCTCCACATGCAGCTAAGTTCTCTACTATTGTGGATACTTATTATTATTAAACTCAACAACAATACTGTTGGACTTGACTCTTTGTAAATATATTTTTTAGTCTGTAAAAATACTGAGATGTATATATCATGTGTTTGCATTTCTGCTTTGGCTCTTAACATTCTTGTACAACTGATTTTGACCATATTTTTTACTCTATAAACTGTTTTTTTTTGGAGCTTTTCTCCTCGGGTCTCCATGAAAATGGGCCGCAAGCCCAGCTGGACCAACCCAGTTAACAGATGTCAATCGTCTTCTTTCGGCTTTTCCCGGTTAGGGGTCGCCACAGCGGATCACCTTGTCTGCTCATGATTGGCAGTGGAGTGTTTACGGTGTCGAGTTGCCACACACACACACACACACACACCTAGGGTCAATTTAGAGTGTCCAATCCACCTGCAGCATGTCTTTGGAATGTGGGAAGAAACCGGAGCACCTGGAGGAAACCCACGTGACCAGAGAGAGGACATGCAGACTCCACACAAAAGGCATCCCAGCTGTGGATCAAACCAGAGAACCTCTTGCTGTGAGGCGGCAATGCTAACCACTGCACCACCATGGCCGCCCAGTTAACAGATGTCAATAAATATAAATAAATAAAATGTTCCTTCTGCATGGGGGTGGTATCTTCATTCTAATAACGAAGCCAACACTGGAATGGAGAAAGGATTTTTTTCCAAAAGGGATGACTACAACTAGGACACAGAAAATACACAAAGAGGGTAGAATCTACTGGAAAAAAATAGCAAAGGATCCAAGTAATTGGGACCAAACACAGATGGAAAGGTAATAGAGTGGGATGAAGCCAAGAAGTTTGGACTGCAGGTTAAAATCTTCCTTCCCTACCAGGAACGCAGAGTACACGCAAAGAGAAAAAAAGACAGAGGAGTCCTATGTGCAAGATTCGATTTGGTAGAGGTTTTAGTTGAATATAGAACAGAAGCTGCTGTTAGTGTTAATTAGTAAGGCATATATAATATTGTATGATAACTATACAAAATCACTCAGAGCAGATTAAAGAGACTGGAAAAGCAATGTACAAGGGAACAATGAGAGGATAGATGCATGGTTCCCATGTATGCAACAAACTCCAGAAGATATAGGATATATGCTTGGAAGTGCTTGCCTAGGTACATGTATACGCTGAGCAGACTTCAAAGAAATTTTCCTCAGGTAGACAACAAATGTAAGAAGTGTGACAGGGAAGAAAGAGGTAACTGTTAACATGTGATGAGCTAGCAGATAAATTCCCATACAGAATACTCTTGTCAGCAAAATTGGGGGAGCAAATGGCTGTAACTAAGAAAATAATTATTTTGAAATGGGACACAGGACCTGAATTGCCTAGACATAGTAAGACCTTATTAAGTTTAAATTGACTGGCTGCCAAAAAAGCCATTACTGAAAAATGTAAAGCAAAACATACACCAACTGTATTTGAAGTACTGAATATTGCAAAAGAGAAAATGGGATCTTTAATAAAGGGAAGGAGCAAATTACATAGAAATATATGGAATTTGTGGGAAAGATGCATGCAAAATAATGCTCAGGAGAAAGAACGTGGTTTAAGGGAAGGAAGAGATTAAGCAGTTAATGTAATTTAATAAAAGTGTTTCAAAATGGAGACCAATTACCCAATGTAATCTTAAACATTTTACAGATAAAATGTACTCTGCAGCCTTGTCTAATTTTGACTACATGGTAAGCACGTTAAGCAAAACTATTCACTAAACTTTATAAAATTCATAAGAGAAAAAGATGATAAAATAGTGCCATGATGTGGGAACCATTCTAGTGCATTGGCATAATGGTGAAGGTGTTTACCTAACAGACACACGATTTGATTCTCACCTTTAAGTGGAAACTGGCTAGGCCTACAAAGGGCACAAAAGGGCTGCTAGCCTAGTACTTGCCAGAAAAAGTCTAATGTAGATCACGTACAGTTATGGAAAACATAGAACCATTTGGGATAAGAAAAGAATTTAGTGAAGTCAACATTTGACAGGACAGAAACTACCTCAGTGCAGCTCTGCCAGTTGTAACCAACAAAAGAAAATCCAGTAAGAGGCACACACACACACACACACACACACACACACACACACACACACACACACACACACACACACACACACACACACACACACACACACCATGGGTGCCTGAAGGTGCTGGCCAAGTAGAATGGAAGTAAGCAGCCACTGCCTGCTAACCCATTCTGGAGTGAGGTGGGCATCTCTGGCTCTCCACAAGGCAAACCCTAGTAGAAGCACTAGGTATCACCCAGTGGAGTCAGATCCTGTTGAACCTGTGCTGTCACAGTGCATCTCTTACTGGCAGCTGAGAGGAACTTAGTATGTGAAGGTATGCATTCTTTCCAGAGACAGCAACAGTGGAGCTGCTTGGGTGGGGGGTGCTCCTAGAAGATTGGGTGCACGCTGACCCCAACCCCCAGGACCAAGATAGCTAGATGTGTACCATCTCTTTCTTGGGAACAGTCTGGCAACTGGAATTCCTAGGGAGTAACAAATGGGCTGAAGGGCTCGTATCTAGCCCAGCACAGGAATGTTGGGTTCCTATACCCATGGAACAAATGTACTGATTTGATGTCAGCAGTAGGAGGGGCAAAAAAATAAATAAAATACAATCTGGTCACCATCCTTATACTTGTTTATACATGTGAAAGATGGCCGATTTATATGAAAAAAGATGGAGATGTGACCCATCATGTTTCTTCTTTAAATCAAGTGGAAGACATAGTCTGTCCCTTTCCATCCAGTATGACCATCATTAAAACAATTCTCAGGCATATTTTCATGCTGAAGTGGATTCCACTAAACAGAATATGTACTCCCTCCCAGCTAGTCAAAAATATATATATCATGTGGTGTTAAAATGAATGCTACAAAGATACAGTGAAGCCACGCCTTACAAGGACAGGTAACGATGTCACAAGCAGTATCACAAGATCTCACATAGACCAAAACAGTTTAACATTTATGAACATACATGTTTTCCCTTTAAATATTTTTCAAACAGATGAAGTAGAACTACCTGATGTGAATTTACTGTTTCTCCTTGAGTAGTCAAAGCAGTTTACAGGAGACATTGCACTAACTGGAAAAAAATGAATGGCAGTCTTTAAACTTTAGTTGCATCCCAAATCTCAGTGTACTGAAATATGTGCTTGATTCTTTTTAATATGATATATTTCATACACAAATACATAAAATGCAAATAGGTATCTATATACACAAACATCCAGTACAACCCAAATAATTTAGAACTCCTCATCATCATCTGAAACTTTGTGCCCCCTTTTCAGAGATCCTTATTAAGTAAAGATGTTTATATGCCTTTGTACACCCATTCATTATCCAAACACATTATATTGCTCTCATGCAGTTTTAGCTCATGAACTACACAATAAGTCTGAGACTGGTTGTTTTCTTTAGGTTTGACAGGTGTGCTCTCATCAGTACCAGGGATCACCAACAACTGCCTCTTTTACGAATTACTATAAGGTTAAGAGCATAGTTAATTATGCTTGCCTAAATGCCCCCAGGATTAATAAATATTTACGCGGTCTTAAACATGATGTTTGTTTCATTTGTGTACCTGATTATTTTAGGATATTGTGTCCTTATAAACAAAGAAGAAGACGGTAGTCAACAAGAGTGACTTTCAAATGATTAATGTTACCTTAGTCCTAGACTTTTTACTACAATGTAGTTTTGCAGGTGTTCAACTTTTATATTTTTATTCCGTGTTTTCATAAAGCACATAAAAAAGTAAAACTCAAAGATGTGCAAGATGACTCCAAAATCAATTTGGCTCTACTTCTACCAAATGAAACTACATTAAAATTTAAGTCAAATGTCAGAAATGACAAATTGTCTTTTCCTTACTACTGCTTATGCCACTAATTTTTAGAGCTACTTCAGATTAAGGTAAGTGATGCATAACTTGATCGATAAATAGAAAAACAAACAGTCATTGTGCCTATTTTTGGAATTCTATATAACACAGTCACTTGTGTCCGTTTTTGGAATTCTGTATAACCCAGAAATGTTTGACATTTAATCCAGATTTGCTCCTTTTACTATATACATTAATAAAATTAATAAGAGAAATAAAATTATATATATATATATATATATATATATATATATATATATAGAGAGAGAGAGAGAGAGGGGGGGTCTACTTTGTTTCATTCAAAGCTCATTTCACTGAATTTCAATTCACCCTAACCAAATCGCTGAACACACACACACATACTATATTATATATATATATATATATATATATATATATATATATATATATATATATATATATATATATACACACACACACACACACACACACATACACAAACACACAAAGAAAAAACATATATATATATTATATACACAAACACACTAGACACACACACACACACACACACACATATATATATATATATATATACACACACACACACACACAGAGTGTGTATATATCAATAAAATATGCATATATATTATATACGTGTGTATGTTTATATATATATATATATATATATATATATATATATATATATATATACACACATACGTGTATATATATATATATATATACGTATATATATATATATATATATATATATATATATATATATATATATATATATATACACACACACACGTGATATATATATATATATATATATATATATATCACACGTGTGTGTGTGTGTGTGTATGTATGTATATATAATAAAATGCGTGTATTATATATACACACATACATATATGTGTGCATGTGTGTATATATATATATATATATATATATATATATATATATTGTGTGTGTACATTTTATATATAAATAAAGACATATGTATATCTATGACATTGGTAATCTCCAAACTTTGGACCCTACCCAGTTCAGGTTTGTAAAAGGCAGATCACATCTCCTAAACCTGAAAGACTTCTTTGAAGCAGTCACCAAAGCCGCTGATGAGGGTATGGTGGTTCACACAGCCTATCTAGATCTCGCCAAGGCTTTCAACACCATCCCCCACTCTGGAATTATAGATCTCGCCAAGGCTTTCAACACCATCCCCCACTCTGGAATTATAGATAAACTCACTAAAATAGGTATAAATCCCTATGTCACAAGATGGGTTGCCAACTGACTCACTGACAGAACATACACTGTAAAAGTAACAGACTAAATCCAACTTCAGACCAGTTACAAGTGGAGTACCACAGGGTTCAGTCCTGGGTCCTCTCCTGTTTGGTTTCTACTTCTCTCAAGTACATGCTAACACAGAAGGTCTTTGGCTAACACATTTCGCAGATGAATGCAAACTAGGAGCCATAATCAAAACTCCTAATGATGTGGACATTCTACAAAAGGGCCTCACTGAAACAGATGCCTGGTGTCAAAGCCATGGCCTCACGCTCAATGCCAAAAGTGCATTGTCATCCCTTTTGGTAAAAACTCTGTACCCATGAACTACCACAAGTGTGATAAGAGACCTTGCGACACAGGTGGACAGTAGTCTCTCCTTTCATAATCACATTACTACAGCAGTCAGGAAATCGTTCTACGTGGCACACCTCATCACAAAAGGTTTCTCATCCAGGAAAAAAAAAAAAATAAATAAAATAAAAAAGAGGTCATTGTCCCCCTCTACTCATCATTCATTAGACCCATTATAGAGTACAACGTCCCTTTAGTATGTACCTCACAAGACTTCTACAACAACTGGAAAGGCCGCAAAAATACCTCACAAAGAGGATTACCGGCCTCAAACAGATGCCCTACGTAGACAGTCTAAAAAAACTCCAGCTTTACTCTGTCACATATTGCCTACTCAGAGGCGATCTCTGTCTAACATACAAAGCTATGTCAAACCCAGAGCTGTTGGACCTGCTCCACTTAAAGAAATCCCAATCCCTTCGAGCTACACACTCCATGGACCCAAACCTTGTCACCACAATAAACAGAACATGCTGGAGGAATAGAGTCCTGTCCCAGAGACTTCTCATACTCTGGAACAAACTACCTATCTATATCAAACAAAGCTCCTCATTAGCACTCTTCAAGAAAAAAGAAAAAAATCGATGACTGGATGGGAGATAGGAAATTCATGGAAAATATTTTCTTTGGGTGGCAAAAGCTAGGGTACTGTTTGGCAAGGCTTATATAGGCCCTAGGGCCAATAGCCTAGTACCTACCTATAGATTATATATAATCTTTACTTATTTATTGACATTTGTTAACGGTGTTGGCCCAAATGGGCTAGTGGCCCATTTTCAGTGGAGACCAGAGGAGAAAAGCTCCCAAATTTTTTTTTTTTTTTTTAACAATTGAAATATGTAAATTATGTAAAGAATAAATCATTTCAGTTACAAAGTAAAACAACACAGAAGCTGGGAAGTAAGGCACCATACAGTTACAGAGTAACAACGTAGCAAAAGATATTTACATATGTACAGCATGAACTTTTAGTCAGTATATTTGATAATTAGATTGCATACTCAGAGAGTACTTTAGAAGTAGAGAGAATGTAAGAAATCAGAAGAGAATGAGAGGGTAGTGAAAGTTAAGTAGGGGCTTGACAGGAACAGAGTTTAGAAAGTAGATGAAGTTTGATTTTTTTTCTTTAATGTGGGAAGGATGCATGATGGAACGAATCTCTAATGGGAGTCTATTCCAAGCACTGGCAATGGAATGTTTGTACAGGAGTTTGCCTACTATTTTTTGGGGTTGGTAGATGTCAAGTAATTGTTGATTTGAGGTACGAAGAGATCGAGGTGGAGAGTAGATTGAGAAGTGATGAGAGAGCAGTACAGGATGCCGGTTTATACAGGATGGAGTGTAAAATTTGTAATTGCCTCAGTAGTAGTAGTTGGGGTAATTCAAGCCACTGGAGACAGTTCAGGGCCAGACAGTGATGTGAATTTTATGGTGAGTTAGTGACAAATCTGGCTAGCTTGTGATGTTTGTTGTAATTTGTTCAAGGTTGTAGGTAAAGACGGGTCCAGCATATAGAAGGGAGGGGAGGAGTAGAGCTTGAGTAAGGGCTCGTCTAGAATTAGTGGTTACAAACTTTTTGTTACGATACAGGAGGCCGAGCTTTTGATGCGTCTTTTTTATGCACTGTAACAAGTGTAGGTTAAATTTGAGTTACAGTGCACAGAAACCTGATCTCTACCACGATGCAACCAGATAACAAGTTGAAATGCAGTCAATAATCCAGTAAGTAAGCCAATAAACGTAGTAATTGTGTAATACAAAAGTTCTTTAATTCAAATAACAAATTTGAGTTAGTCGTCTAGGATTACTCCTAGGAGTTTGGAATGAGCTTCTGGTAGGAATATAGTGCTGTTAGAGGATGTGATAGTAAAGGTAGATTTGTGGCGAGTGAGGGATCGAGGAAGAAAGAGTAGGAGTTTTGTCTTTTTTGGGTTTAGGATGAGTAAATTATTAGCTAACCATTGTTCAGTGGAAAGAACGGCTTGTTGGGTAATAGTATGGAGTTCGCATATGTTATCAGAAATGGAAATGAGGGTGGAGTCATCAGCATGCTGGATGAGGGAGGATTGTTTACAGGAGGTTTTGAGGTCAAGATATTAAACAGGAGTGAATATAAACACACACATTATATATATATATATATATATCTCACATACATACACTATATATATATATATATATATATATATATATATGTATGTGTGTATATATATATATATATATATATATATATATATATATGTATGTGTATATATATATATATATATATATATATATATATATATACACACACACATTTTATATATATTATATATATATATATATATATATATATATATATATATATATATATATATATATATATAAAATGTGTGTGTGTGTATATATATATACATATACATACACACACACACACACATACATATATATACATACACATACATACACATATATATATATGTGTGTGTGTCTGTATGTATATATGTGTAAGCATAACATAAAACTACTGCTCAAGCTCAATACCAGGCAGTGGGAACTTTGCAAACCAAAATTCATGAAGTACGAAGAAAGTATATGAAACAGGCATTACAATTCAAGTCTTGTCAGACCAATTCTTGAAGCATAATCACCTCCGCAATAACAGCAATTCACAGCACATCAAATGTCTGTTCAGACCTCAGATAGAAGGGTATTCCAACATAGTAGCTCAGAAAATCTCTTAAAATGTCACACGATACCAAAAGCCTCTTCAGACCACATATAAAGTAATTTTCCAATTCAGGAATTCAAAATTTATTCTTAGATTCTAGATAGAGCCAATTCCTTTTATTAACATATGTCCAGTAAGCGCTTTCGCCAATAGGCTTTTTCAAACCATGAAAATACAAAGTTACAAGAGACACCTCATATTGCTTTACCATAATTAGTCAATAAGCATATTAGGCAAACAATTAACTAAATAAAGAAATATACTTTAGTATCAATCCAAACATATAAAGAAAAACATATATAAAAACACTAGGTTAAAAACAGGATTAAAAAATACATACTTATGACTAAATGATTTAAATACAAATTGGTTAAAAAGTATATATATACATATACACACACACACACTTACTGCCATCCCATACTCCCTCCCTCTCACATCAACCAATCCCCTCACAACTATACTCCTCCCATTCTCCTCCAGAACCACCCCCCCTCCAGCAACCACACCTCATAAATCAATTCTCCTCCCCACCCACCAACCTTACCTAACTCTGTCTAACCACAAATTCTTTCACACCTCTAATCAAACTACTTTCTAAGATGCTCTCTTTTCCTACTACAATCCCTGCCCCTACAATACTCCTACTCCTCATTCTTCTCCCTCTCTACCATACCACCTTCTATACCAACCTTTACCTAAACCCTCCACATCAACCACCACCTCCCTACCTTACTCATCATTTCCACAATATCTCTCCTTCTTTAACTCCCTTTCACCCCACCTTGCTCTCAGCATTAAAACTCTTCCAAATCCCCACCAAATACTACAAACCTAAACCCACCACCTTCCACCCATTCCCAACCAAAACACACTCCTAACAAACTTACTCACCTTCTTCCTATCTCAACTTAGCAGGCGACATTCATCCCAACCCCGGACCAAACATTTCGCAAACAAACAGCCTTAGCTCCAACAACAAACCAAACCGTAAATACCTCGAATTCCTCACCATCAACGCCCAACGTTTAGCTAATAAAATTACCCTCTTTCATGCCTGGCTTAACCATAATTCTCCTGACATATTAGCCATCTCAGAAACATGGTTAAAACCACACATAACTGACACCGAATTCCTTCCCCCCGGCTTTCATTCTCTCCGATCTGACCGCCTAAATAAAAGAGGTGGTGGTGTAGCACTAATCTACTCCAATCACTTATCCATTACTCCCTTCCCAAATCCTATCCCTTCCTATAATAACACTGAACTAGTATCTGGCATTCTAAAATTAAATGACCATAAAATTATCTGCATCATCTCCCTTTACATTCCTCCTGGTAACAACACCAAAACCTTGGAAGATATCCTCTCTTGGACCTCCTCAAACATTAACTATGAAACCTATATAATGGGAGATGTAAATATTGACTGGCAAAAAATCAGTAACCATAATCCCACCATATCTATCAATCTCTTCAACTATACTCAACTTATTAATTCTACCACCAGGCCCAACAAAACCAACCTCACAGGCTCCATCCTAGACTGGATTCTGGTGTCTCACCCTAACAGAACCACTATATCTGGTGTCACACACACACACACACATATATATATATATATATATATATATATATATATATATATATATATATATGTATGCGTGTGTGTATGTATGTTTATACACACACACACACATTTTATATATATATATATATATATATATATATATATATATATATATACATACATGCTAAAACAAACCCAGAGACCTCAGCAAGGTATGAGCCAAACAAATCCCAGAACTGGCTGAAGGTATAGTCCACAAATAAAATGAACAAAGTTTGGCAAAAACGATCCAAAAACTGCCAAATGTAAAATCAAAGAATCCGACTTTTAATCAATGTAAGCACTTTCGCGGTTTATCCTGTTAAAATTTGTCATATCCTGTTAAAATTTTAAAGACACAACACCGCAGGGGCTTGAACAATCATGTGCCGTTAAAACCTGTGTTGAAAGCTAGATAGCTCAGCTAACGTATATTTTTTGATAACTTTAATTTTTATTTAATGTATTGTTGGATAAGTATTTTTGACACTTTTTGTCATATATTTTTTAGCGGTGTTGTGTCTTTAAAATTTTAACAGGATATGACATATGCATATTTGAATTATTTAATGAAGGAAGTGATGCCATTATGTCTGATGAAGCGGGTGAACCATGAAAGCGCTTACATTGATTAAAACTTGGATTCTTTGATTTTACATTTGGCAGTTTTTGGCTGTTATTTGATCGTTTTTGCCAAACTTTGTTCATTTTATTTGTGGAATATACCTTCAGCCAGTTCTGGGATTTGTTTGGTATATATATATATATAGTGTGTGTGTGTATGTATATATATATATATATATATATATATATATATATATATATATATATCCACACACACACATATATATATATATATATATATATATATATATATATATACATATACATACATACACACACACACACACACACACACACACACACACACAGCCTATCTGCCCCAAGGCATTTATAAGCCTAGCCCAAAGTTTTGTGGCTTACGCCACCCCTTATATGAAAAAATACTGTGCCCATTAGTTTGTTGTGCCTCTGTCCAGCAGTGACACAGAAATGATTCCCGGGGTAAACCTACGATCTCCCATCCACAGGTCAAGATTTCTCTTGAACAGAGCCAGCGAGGTGCTCTGCCTCACATGGACCGGGATTTTATTCCACAGCATAGGAGTCTCGGTGATAAATCTATCCCTCCAGCACGTCCTATTTATATCCGTGCTAAGGTTTAAGTCGCTTGCTCTAGTGGTTTTGGTGGATTTGGATTTTTTGAGGTGGAGCACGTCCATTAATTCCGGGTTGGACATGGCCTTGTATGTCAGGCACATGTCACCTCAGAGCAGACGGTATGCGACTGAATAGAGCTGGAGTTTCTTCAACCTGGCAGCATATGAGCTGGAGTTTCTTCAACCTGGCAGCATATGGCAGATTTTGGAGTCCCTTTATCCTTTTGGTGAGGAACTTTTGGGGTCTCTCCAATTGCTGCAGATGTCGGGTGAGATACATCCCGAATGGGGCATTGTACTCGATCATTGGTCTGATAAGTGAAGAGTACAGGGGAACAATGACCTCACTAGATCTGGATGTGAATCCCTTCATGATCAGGTGGGCAATGTAGAAGGTCTTTCTAACCACTTTAGCAACGTAAGTGTCAAAAGAAAGGCCACTGTCAACCTGGGTCCCCAGGTCCCCGATAACCTCTTCTGTGCTTAGTGGATTGCCACCTATATGGTAGCCTGGGGTTACCTTGTTTTTCCCGAATGGTATAACTATACATTTTTTGGCATTTAACTTCAGGCCATGGCTCTGGCACCAGCTATCTGTTTCCGTGAGTCCCTTCTGAAGGATATCCGTGTCCGATGCACTTTCCACTATGGCGCCCAGTTTGCAGTCATCTGCAAACTTTGTCAGCCAAAGTCCTCCCATGTTGGCCTGTACTTCTGAGAAGTAGATGCCGAGCAATAGGGGGCCAAGGACCGAGCCCTGTGGGACACCACTTGTGACCGGCTTGGAGTCTGACATAGCGCCAGCAACTCTAACCCTGTGGGTTCTGTCCTTAAGCCAGTTTGCAACCCATCTTGTGACATATGGGTTTACATTTAAGCTGGTAAGTTTTTCTATAATACCCGAGTGGGGTATTGTGTCAAAAGCCTTTGCAAGGTCAAGGTAGGCTGTATGGACTGCCTTTCCCTCATCAATGGCCTTGGTGACCGTTTCGAAGAAGTCGACCAAGTTCAAAAGGCATGATCTGCCCTTGACGAAGCCAAACTGGATCGGGTTCAAAGTCTGCAAGTCCCCTATATCTTTGTTTATGAGCTCCATTATGATCCTCTCCACAGCTTTGCAGACTAGACTGGTTAAGCTTATGGGGCAGTAATTACCAGGGCCCGTAGAGGCACCGCCTTTGTGGAGTGGGACCACAGTTGCCGTACGCCACTCCTTGGGCACGTATCCTGTGGTAAGGCTGAGATTAACCAGCTGCCTTATGTGCGGGTTTAATTCCTCATTTAGCTCGTGTAGCACACAGCCGGGGACACCATCCGGTCCCATTGATGCTGTGTTTTTAGCTTTAGAGAGAGCAGCTTTCACCTGCGCATTTGAGATGTCTGGGAGGTTACACTCCGCTGGGATGGTTATCGCTCCTTCAGGGGGGGAAGAGGGGGGTGAAGTTTGCACTGAACCTGTCTGCCAGTATGTTGGCAATGTCTGTGGGTTCAGTGATTTTTGTATCATTTTGGACTAATTCTGAGCATATCTGGGAGTTTCCACCCAGGTTCCTAACATAGCTGAAAAAGGCCTTATGATTGTCCTTTGAATCCATGGCAATTTTTCTCTCAAAATGAGCCTTAGTTGATTTTATGAGTGCTCATATTTTTTTTACTAATGATGATCAGGGGTGACTTGTGACTTCCCTTTTATGGATTTTGTTCTATCATGTAATAGCTTTCTCCTCTTATTGTAAAGTTTGTTAATGGCTGGGGTCCACCAGACTGGACGTTTGCCCTTTGTGGAAAGAGTCTTGGTTTTATTTGGGATTGCCTGATCCATGCAGTCCTGGAGGTGTTCATAGAAGGCATTTGTAAAGGCTTCTGCAGCTTGGGTTGTGGTTTCCACTGGCTCAGGGGCCTTGAAGGCTACCACACCAGTCTTGAGTAGTGTGAAGTTTGCTTTAGAGAAGTTCTTCACTGTGGTCTTTTTTGTTTGGGGTGGGGGCGGGATGTGGATTTCCAGTGAGATTAGTTTATGATCAGATCTCACTAATGAGGGATATACTTCCGGTGTGGAGCATTTTGTCCCCATGTTTGTGATAATGAGATCTAGTATATTTTCTCCTCTCGTGGGAACAGTAACTAGCTGTTCCATGGCATTTGAATTTATGAACTCCAGGAACCGTTGGGCTAGAAAGTTAGGGCTTGAGTAATGTTCCCAGTCTATATTCGGGTAGTTGAAGTCAACAATATGATGGTGTTTGGAGATACATTTATACCCTCCAGTGTCTTCAGGAAGGCTGTGTGGGGTTCCCGAGTTTGAGAAGGTGGCCTGTAGCATGCTACAATTTGTAGAGCAGTTTTGCCTATGGTTAGTTGCACCTGGATGGTTTCCGAAGCTTCGTGCGTTGCCAACAACCTGGAGGTGTGGGTATCCTTTATGAATATGGATACACCCCCTCCTTTTGTGGTGTGGTCCAGGTTTTGGGGCCGGAACGCATGATATGAGGTAAAACCTAATAGTGCCGGGGTGCTCTCAGGAGCCTTGAACCAGGTTTCAGTTACAGCACAGACATCTATGTTCTCCATACTGAGAAGGGCCTCGAGTGCTGCATTTTGAGATTTAGACTTCTGGCATTGAGCAGCATTACCCTCAGTTTCTTCCCATTTTTGTTTTCTAGGGTGGTAGGTTTAGAATTTGAGCCTTGCCTAAAAAAGGCACTATGGGGGTGGCAAGAGTCTTAGCCAATATCCGGAATCCCAGGGGTGACAGGTGCAAGCCGTCCCTTGCGAAGCAGCGTGGCTTGTCAAGCATGTCATCCCAGGCAGACAGACACTGGATCCCCTTTGAATGACACCAGACATTAAGCCAATTGTTAAAGCTGATCATCTTGTCTCTATATTGTGGCATCATTCTTGGTGAAGAAAGGATACTGCTCAGGGTCAGGGTCATACCTGCTTGGGCTACATAATCAGAGAGCTCCTCTATGTCTCTTTTCATGTAGTCCAGGGAAGTACGTCTCAGGTCGTTCACACCAGCATGGACAATGACTGTGTCATATTTGTACTTGCCGTGGAGTGACCCGAGTGCTTGTGTTATGTGGTGGATTCTAGCACCAGATAGGCAGCTTACTGTGACCCTCTCCTTGCTCAGCATGGTGAGTGGGACGTCAGTGTGTCTGACTATGGAGTCACCTATAACAAGTATGTTTGGTGTTGTATTTAGCCTTAAGGGCTGCGACTGCTTTGCACACTGATTTTGTGGTTTATGTGTTGCTTGTGGGGTGTCTTCAGGTAGCAGTTGTTTGGGTGTCTGCTTTGGAGGCCTCTGCTGTTTAGGTAAATTTTTACTCAGGGCCTCCGAGTATGTCTTTGTGTGTTTATGTGTTGGATTCAGTGGTGTGGTGGCATTATGTGAGGCTGGTTTTGTGGTGTGTGTAGTTGCCTTCTCCTCCTGTCTGGTCTTGCCAGTCCTGAGTTGAGAGAGCTCAGCCTACAGTTTGGCTAAATAGCTGCATCTCTCGCAAGTATTTGTGTTATGTGGGAGGAGGAGAGGGTTGTCTGTGTACATGAGGCAGTTATAACATTGCCTCGAGATTCCCGGATTCACCAGCTGGACTGGAGAGGAGATTGACAACTGACCTTTGGACATGCTAGAATAATATTGGGAATTCATTAATAATTGAAAACAAGGGCCAGTGGGGAGTGAGGGTGTAGTGCTTTTAATTTTTAGTGCTGACTTATATAATTGCTTTAGTGAGCAAGTGCCAGGTAACTTGAGTGCAATGTGTTACAAGT